>NW_021319063.1:1909165-2043639 GCF_001605985.2 Dendrobium catenatum | reverse complement strand
TATATTTACATCATCCTGGATGATCAGGCTTAAAAATAGAAACGTCAGAGTCTAATTAAGGATTCTTAATTAAGGCAGCCGTCAATTTATCGATCGTCCTGGATGAATTGTGTATCGCCATGGACGATAAGCTCAAAACAGATAAGAAGTTGCGTCATAGCAATTAAGCTATACTGTAATTTTTAAATAATTGGCCAGGACGATCATTGATCGGCCTGGGAATGATAAACACAAAATTATGCCTTAATTATTCAGAAGAAATTAAGGGAGTAATTAAGAATGATTGATACGATCACATCGTCCTGGACGATCGTAAGGATCGCCAGATGTGATAAATTCAAAAAGCCCTTAGTTACTCCTGGATGATCGGGATTGGATAGCTTGTAAACAGGGCGATGCTCAGGACGATTTTCCTCTGAATTGAACTAATCGGCTGGGACGATCATGAGATCAGCCTGGACGATCAAGCCAATTTTTCAATCATGTCCAGCACCCAAAAAGGGCGATGCTCTGGCCGATCTTCTGAGATTTGTACTAATCGCCAGGCCGATGTCCAATCGGCCTGGACGATATTGTTGGCAACTTGCAATTAATGAGCTCCTTCGAAGCTCTTCTATTTAAGAGCTCTTGTTCAACATTTTTGAACAACCTTTTTGTTGTTGCCATGACCTTAAGAAGTCCTTGAGGAGAGAAAAGAGAGAGAGAGGGAGAGGGAGAGAGGATCTTGTGAGGGGATTCACAAGGGTTTCTTCAAGGATTGCTCTGCTTCTTCTTTGTCTAGAGTTTCTCATCCGTGGAAGGGTCGGTAGAGGTAAGGAGTCAGCATCTGGTTGTGGTTCTCTCCAGCTTCAGGAGGAAGCAAAAGGAGATAGGTTCTCTGGCGTTACCGGGATGGGGTGGCAAAAAAAAGGTTCTTGTAAGGGCTTCTTCGCCTAGCTGTGGGGGCTAAAGGAGAGTCACATTTGTAGTACAATAGTTGGAGGGTGCCTCCAAGGAGTGGACATAGGTCAAGTTGACCGAACCACTATAAATCTCTGTGTTATTGTTTTCTTGCTTCCGCACTTTTAATTTCTGCATTTATTTTTCTCGTGGTGTGATTTTGGTTTATGTGATTTTTGTTCTTTGTGAAAAGAAATTTTTAAAATACCAATTCACCCCCCCTCTTGGTTTGCTTGGGACTAAGTTCATAGGGCTTAACATCCCTAACGAACTTTCACTTCCTACATTCAAAGCTAATAATGTTAGAGAAAATCTTAACATTCTTACAATTTTAACCTTTATTCCACTTTTGTTGAGGCTTATGATTTGGAAAATTATTTAATTTGCTTGACAAGTTATAGCTTTCATCAACAACTAAGCCACTTTTCTTCGAGTCTTCAGCGTTTAGCACTATCATCTCACCTCCATCCAAAATTCTTTGACCCAAACTTTGCTCTTAGGCAATGAGTGAGCCAATCAAATTATCAAGAGAATATTCATTCAAATTTTCAGACTCACAAATATCAACAACTTTGGTATCAAATTTATCAAAGTAGACAACAAAGAATTTTATTGATTTTTTTTCAAAATATGAAAACTCCTTACCTTAAGTATGTTATGATGTCACAATTTTAATAAATCTAGTATACATCTCTAAGGTCGTCTCATAAGGTTTCATGTAAAAAAGTTCATAATCATGCATTAAAATATTCAACTTGGATTGCTTTATTTCACTGGTGCCTTCGTATATGGTTTGTAATTTATACCAAATTTCCTTACTAGTAGTGCACGTGGATACCATCATAAAATCATCAGAATTTAAAGAATAAAAAAAATAGTTTAAAGATTTTGCATTCAATTGAGAATCGATTCGTTCATCCCTATTCCATTGATTAAAAGGAATACCAGTCTTAATTCCATCTAAAATATGCGACGATAAAAAAACCAGCTAAAATCATTTGCCACATTCAAAAATCAATTGATTGCAAAAATGTAGACATGCAAATTTTTCAAAAATTAAATATAAGATTTTCAAATAAAGGTGGTCTGGTGATTGAATAACATTTCGCAATATTATGATTACAAAAATTAGCCATGAATTGAAATTCAAAAGCTTTCAAAAACTTATTTTATGAACCTGCTCTGATACCACTTGAAAGTTTATTAGGGATGTTAGGAAATTGGCCTAGGGCTAATTAAGAGAGAGGTGAATTGGTTTTTTAAATATCTTTTAAAAAAAACTAAAACCAAATCAAAATTCACCATAAAGAAAACATAATATGGAAATTAAATGTGGAAATAATAATGGAAAGAACACACCAGATTTATATTTGTTCGGTCAAACCTTGACATACGTCCACTCTTTGGAGGCACCATCCAAGTATCGCACTAAACTAAGTGTCTCTCCTTTAGCCCCACAGCTAGGCGGAGAATCCCTTATAAATTCACTTCCACATTCCCTAGGTCCTTTGACACCATAGAGATCTTCTTCTTCTATGAACATCCCTCAAGATAAGCCTTGAATTCGATGATACTAAGGTGCAAACTTGCTGGAGCAACCGTGTGGAATCCCCCTCCACCCTCCCTTGAGTCGCCCCTCACAGGATCTTATCCCTCTCTCAAACTTCACCCTTTCCTCACTCCCTTTCAAGCTCTCTCTTCAAGCTTCCCCGAAAAGAACGAAGCTAGAATGGCTGCCAAAGACAGTTACAAAAGTGCCTTGTCAAAAGCTTAAATAAAAGATCTCAAAATGAGCTCATTAATGCAACTTATCGACTTTATCTTCCAGGCCGATATGAATATAGTCCTGGCCGATTAGTACAAAATAAGCACAATCAGCTGGGATGATTTGGGCCGATCTGAAGAAAATTTGGTACATCGTCCAGGCCGATACAATATCATCCTGGCTGATTAGTTCAAATTTGAGTACAATCGTCCTGAGCATCACCCGGAATAGAGTCTGACCGATGTTAATCGTCTAGGCCAACATCTTGGCTGATCCTATGATTGGCCCGACCGATGTAATTATATCAATCAGTCTTAATTGCTTTTCATAATTACCAGATTAATTTAGGCATAATTATGCTACATCGTCCAGGCCTATGTTTAGATCATCCTGGCCGATATCCAAAAATAAAGAGTACCTAAATTGATCATGGTGGCTGATTCTTTCTTATTTGAGCCTATCATCTTGGCCGATACAATTATCGTTCTGGCCGATCGGCTTAATGATGGCTGCCATAATGAGGATGATGCCCTAATTAGGGTTTCTATTTTTGAACCGATCGTCCAGACCACTATAAATATCATCCCGGACGATGTTACCAAAAACAAAAAACTCTAGGGATTAGACAGAAAAACTTCCAAGGTGTGTGTGTGTGTGCAAAGTTACATAGCATCAAGAGCCACACCAAATATAATAGACTCAAGAAATGAAAAAGTGGTACAAATTGACTCAGACCTAGTTTACCCAATCTTAAGCTGGTTCCAAATTGCACTTTGATCTTGTGGATCTGAAATGTCAGTAGATAAGACAGTCGTAGAAAAATAAGAGTGTTTTCTATCATCAAAATCATAATCCATGAAAATAGATCTGCAACATAGTTGTGTTTGTATAAGAATTGTGTAGAAAAGAATAAAAAATATAAGTGTTGGACAAAGCCGTAGTACCACCAAGTATACCACTGTAATACTTACTCAATCAATACTAGAGCACCAACTTTAATATGACAACATTGACCTTCTCTATTTATAAGCACCATGGAATTCCAAATGCTAGTAATGTAGTGCATTAAAGTTATGTTGAGCCCAAAACTAGTACCAAAATATTGAGTGTCTCGGGAAAATCCATGCAAGAGTGATATCATCTTAAATAATACAACACTGGAATTTTATTTCAAGCATTGCAACACTCATTTTTTACTGCACCATGGTGGAATAGTTATAATATCTAAGAGCCACTCCAATTTAGCATATAGATGCATTGATTACTATAGTAATTGTACAATATCATACAACACCATAATGGAGCCAACATTATAGCGCCAAGGCACTAGTTCATTTTTCACCACCGCAGTACCACCTTATCCAGTTCCGTGGTGTGAGGGTCTGATTATGTACTTGTTATGAATAAATTTCAACTCTTTTATTAGAGGAGTGCAATCACTTGAGTGAATATTTTTTATTTTTCAGTGTGTATTTTTAGTGCCACCTTAGTGTAAAATTTACGAGAGCTAGAGATGTGCAGGAAGCTTTCTTTTTTAGAGTCTATGTTTGTATAAGTAACTTCAAAACTTATGGAAAGAGTATGGAGAAGATCTGTAGATCCTTCCTTGAGATAAAATACTTACTACTTCTCTTATACTTTGCTCTTCTGTGCATAAAATGAATATGAGTTTGCTTGTAATTCCTTCCATGTTTGGAAAATTCTATTATTTTGAACTGATAATATAAAGAGCATACTAAATAATAATATAGACTCTTATGCTTCAATGAAATTATTAATGTTTTTAATATATCCCTTTTATTTAAGGAATACAATGACATTGTATATAATTAAAATCTATTGTGATGTATAGCCTTGATAGATGAATGCTATAATAATTAAGAGTATTGGCATGCCTAGACCTAAGATGTTTGAATATTCAAGGTTTTATAGATATTATAAAATTTCATGAAGTCCATAAATCTTTAACTTCAACCCTATATGTTTGATAAGGATTCTAGGATGCATATGCTTTAATCTACTTATATAATTATGAGTCTTATTAGGAAAGATATGTAATTTACATCCATCAGACCAAAACATTTGATCTTATAAGTATCAACTTTTTTACTTGTAATTTCATTCAGTGATAAGAACTCAAAAATGTCAATTTTCCTATTAGTATGATAAATTCATGCAATTAGAGTAAGCAATAATTTTTTGTTGCAATTTAGCATTACACTTTCTCATAGGTTTGAAACATTGCTTTATTATTTTATTACTTCATTTAGTACACATACTTACTCACATCAGTGGGCTATTTTTAAAATTTTATCAAATAAATTCTAGAAATATTTTTAAATTCACAAGCTTCATATTAGGTCACCATATTCCTAAGACAACCCATCACCATTAAATTTTTGGCACTATTACCAAGGAAGTAATATTTATATTTATATTTAAGGTATATTATTGAAACAAGTGTATATTTAGACCTACTTATATCCTATTTTTTATTCTATTTGATAAAAAATTAGAAAAAATAAAAAGTAATTTGTTTGATTATTTAGTGTGTGAATTTTAGTTTTTTTAACTTTGTTATATGCTTAGTAGATCTAGTAAAGTTCCCTTTTTGTTTGATTAAGAAATATAAAGGAACGTTATAAAAAGAAAAATAATAAAAAAAGTTATAAAAATATCCGAACCACTACAAGATCAAAATCATGCTAGACTACTTAGGTAGTTTGCTAATCCTATAATAGAATGAATCCATCAAAGAATTAATAGACATTCTATCTATGCTAATAATTTGGAGATAAAACTTGAAATCATTTAAATTGTTTAAAATTCTCAATTTAAGGGAACTCCTACTGAAGATACTAGTTTACATCTAGCCAGTTTCATTAAAATTTTTGTAACATTTAAGTATAATGGTGTTAGTGATGATGTCATAAGATTTAGATTGTTCTCATTTTCTCTAAGAGACAAGGCTAAGACATGGTTGCATTTTTTCCCTAAGGCTCTATAACCACTTGACCTGAGTTGGCACCCAAATTTTTAGCTATGTATTTTCCATCTTCAAAAATTGCTAAACTTAGAAATGACATCACATCCTTTGCCCAATTTGAAGGATAATCAATTTATGAAAATTGGATAAGATTTAAGGAAATGCTTAGAAATTTCCTTCACTATACCATACAAAATTGATTGGTTATTCATATATTTATATTAGATTAGTAAGGTCTCTTAGTTCAAACATATATATTGCTGCTAGAGGATCTTTGATGTCTTAGTAATTTTAGAAAGCTTATAAATTAACAAAGTAAATGGATAGAATAAATTTTAATGGCGTGTTGATAGGATATATCCTAAGAGAGTAGCTTGAGTATATGAGTCTTATTCTTTATTAATTCTTACTATTACAGTGGCTGCTATTTCAAAGAAAATTGATACTCTAGGAGTTAATTCAATATTGGGATCATCTTTATAATTAGATGAGACTAATTTGAATTCTATGAATCTAGTGCTTTAAGGATTGAAAATGAAAATTTGATTGAAAGAAAAAATAATCCTTATTTTAATACCTACAACCCAGGTTAGAGAAACTACCCAAGCTTTAGTTGGTTAAATAATGTTAATGGTAATAATTAGTAAAATTTTGGACAACCTAATCAAAGTTGAGATGTGTTGTAGTCACTTCCACTTTATTTGCCTTACTATTTAGGTCTTCAAATTGTTCTACCATGCTTGGTCATTTCTTGGGCTCTTTATCATTTGGTTTTGGCCAAAGTCAAGCTATGATGGTATCTTTTTCTATTTAGATTCTAACCATTTGTGCTTCTCATCTACTCCCGGGATTGAGTATCTTGGGTTGTCTTATGGTGTGTTTATCTGGACCTAGTTTACAAGTGCTATTGTCTCATATGGTATGACTAGTTTGATGGTTTTGCTGTGACTTTTCTTGCATCTCTATTAGATGTAGAATAACATGAGTTCATTGTGATTGTTATTCATGTATTTATTTTTTCTCTATTTGGTGAAAAATTGTTGTTACAGGCCTTGTATGATTTTTTTATCTTATTGGTCCTTTTGTTTACTCCTTTGCTCTGTTCAAGGTCTATGCAAACCTGAGTGGGTTTTGGATCAGATTTGAGTGGAAAATGGGTTTTTATCATGATGGCATAACATATAACTCAATTCTAAGCTTATGTGGCCTTTTCCCCACAGTTGCAATGTTGCTCAGTTTTGGCTTTATGTTTGCATTACTTGCTGGATTCTTCTACTTTTTTGTTTTATCCCTGCTATGATTTTTATCCTTATGGATGTGGCTGCAGGGATTATCTTTTTTTCCTTTGGTGTTATATTTGGTTTTTTGTGTGGTTGCTCTAATTGGACTTTCTTACAGTCTTATGGGTAGGACTTTATGAACTGCATCACTTTCTGTTGTAGAAACCATGAGTCTATTTGGATTTATCATTTTGAGACAGAAAACAAAAGATTCCCTCCAGACAGGCCTTCCTGTAGGAGTCTTTCAGAATTAGAGTGAGTTTTGGGTATTTATTATATTAATGGTAGTTGGTGTGGCTTTCTCTTGGTTTTATTCTACTTAAGAATTTATTTGATGGACATGGCTTTTATGATTTTGGTTTGCTGCAACACCTTGTTCTTGTGGGGTGGCTGCATATATTTTTTGGTCCGTCTGCTTAATTATCTCCATTACTGTTATTATGGTTACATGGATTGACTTTCTTTCATGTTTGTCTTAGTGTACTTGATGTTTAATGTTTATGATTTTGTTCATTTAGAGTGCAGCTACAAGGACTTGGTTAATTCAATTTCTAATGAACTTAATGTGCATAGTTATTTTAGTTTATTTAAGGATTTATCTATATACAGATGGTGCATGACTGCTAATAGAAAATACATTATGATCCGTACCTTTTATGGTTTTTGTCATTGCTATATCTTTGTCTTTACGGTTGGGGGTGCCATTATTTGTTGAAGGGTTTTATTTATCTATAGCAACAACAATTTTTTGATTATCTTTTACCTGTTCATTAGTTTATTGGAGCCTCGACAGAGGCATTTTATTAATTTGAGGTGTTAGATATGATTTCTTCCTATATTATGTCCTATATTTTGTACTTTCCCTCTCTTCCTTTGTTATATTTCTTACAATATTTATTTTATACATGGCATGTGAGTGTGGTATTTTGGGCTGAAAAGATTGGATCTATTGCAAATCTGTTGATCTTTTGTATTTTTTGGGTGCTGGCTATTTGCCATACTAGTATGTAACTAGGTTCTTTTGTACTTGGTTTTAGTAGAAACATTGAGCTCTTAAGTTCTATTTTCCTTTTTTGTAGATATTTGAAGCAGTAGTGAGCTTGAGGTCCCTTCTAAGACATTGTAACTTTTATTTTAATTAACGCGTAATCCCCTCCATGGGTTTCACCTACAAAAAATCCTCAACAACCTATTATAAATCCTAGACATTATTACCTTCTAGGATTTAATCAAAATAATGAGTTTGGGAATAGGAAGTCATCATTGGAAGAGGTAGTGATTCAATTCAGAACTCAATTATAAAGTTTAGCTACTCCAGTTAAAATTTTGGAAACTAAATTTGGGTAGCTTGATATCACATTTAGTAGTAGACCGCTTGGGTATTTACCTAGCAATATCCAGGATAATGAAGGAAAACAACACAATGGAAATCACTTGAGAAGTAGTAGTAATGTACCCCAACTAAATTGATAAATCTTGGCAAGTCTGGCTAAAGACTATAAACTTAGTGCTGATGGGAGGCAACCCACTTATGTTTGAAGTTACTTAATATTAAGTTATTCTTCTCTTAAATGTGGTGCTATCTTTTTTTTCGTAATTTTCATGTTTAGTATAACAATTTTTTGATAGTTTATTATGTATTTTTTAGTTTATATTTGATTAAATTTCCTTATGTTTAAATTATTGTATATTATTCTATACCATTATTGCACTTGATTATTTATTTATCCATAAGAAAAATTTATAAATGCAAATTATTGAAAATTAGGATAATAATAAAACTAGGATTAAAATTTGAATGAAGATTTCATAATAATTCATAATTTTAAATTGTATTACTTAACTAACCTAGATAACTTAAGCTACTGACTTAATTTTGAATTTAGAAACTATACATTAATTCATTGAGAGTTGAATTGAAAAATGATTAATTAAGTTTTAGGAATAGAAGTGTCTAGCTAAATTTTTGAAAATTCATATGTAAAATTGAAAATATAATTATTACTCTTATTGAATCCTTACATTAACTAATTTAGGATTGCAAGAAGATGAAAGCAAAACTGATATTTAAAATCATGAAGTACTCCACAAATAGTAAAGGTAAGAAAATTTTGAAATTCTCAAAAAAGAAATTTTATTAAAAAAGAAAAGAAAAGGATGAGTAGTTTAAAAAATTAGTATCAATTGTAGCTTAAATTTAAAGGAGTCCTAATACTTGAATAAAAAAGCAAAAAGAAAGTGAACTGGTACATATGTTGGTGCACTAATAAATTTCCTATTTTAGCAATGAGCACAACAAATCCCTAGATTGGATTATTCATTTCTATATTCAGAACTCAAATTTATATTTACAAATATAGTGGATAATTCATAATAAGCAATATCAAGGGTGAGTGATTGGGATCAATGTTATGCCCATTCAAAATTGAATTATAACATGTTCATACAAAATTACTTCTAGGTTGTGCCTAATTATCATATATTTTAGAAATTTATAATTTCTAATTTTTTTTTGGGTTACTTAAGTGATCAAGGGGTAAATTTAATTGTTTCTTAAGGACAAGTAAGAGTTTAAGTTGGGGGTAGAGTAGTGATCACTTTTAATGACATAACGACATAGTTGTTATAAGTTCTAAGAGCCATTTCAATTTAGAAAAATGATGCACCAATTTTTTAAATAACCATACCACATCATCCAACACAAGATCCAACATTGCAGCACTGAGGCACTAATTCATTTTTCACCACTGCAGCACCACCTTATCTAGTCTCTCAGTGCTCTAGCCTAATCATGTACTTATTATAAGTAGTTTTTAATCCTTTTGTTAGAGGAGTTCATTCAATTGAGTGAAAATTTTCTTTTTTTCAATGTGTCTCATCAGTGTCCCCTTAGAATAATTATAAGGGAGCCACGGGAAGTGCAGTATATTTCCTTTGAGGGATTTTAGCCCATGTTTGTATAAACAACTCTTAAAGTCATCAAAGGAATGTGGAGAACATCTTTAGATCCATCCTAGTGAAAAATTGATTACTTCTCTTGTACTTTATTCTTCTATGGATAAAATGAATATGATTTTACTTGTTATTCCTTCCTTATCTAGCTAGTTCTCTTATCTTGGGCTAATGATGTAAAGAGCAAATTAAGTACTAATATAAAATCTTATGCTTTCATGAAAGATTTGATAATTTTAGCAAATCTTTTTCCTCACTAAAGTCATGTAATGGTCTTATGTGTAGTTAAAATCTATTGTTATTTATAGCCTTGATGGAGGAATGCAAGAATAATTAGGAATATTGAGATGGAATATTGGCATGCTAGATATAGGATGTTTAAATATTATAGGTTATAGGGAGATAGAAATAATTTAAGAAGGCCATAAACAATTCTTTTGAACCCTATAAGCTCAACAGAAATCTAGGGATGCAAATTTTCTAATCCGCATATATAATAATGAGCCTCATTAGGAAAGATATACAACTTACATCCAATAGTCCAAAACATCTTACCTCATAAGTATTAACTCTCTTTTACTTGTATTTTCGTTTAGAGATAAGAACTTATAAACATCAATTTTCATTTCAATTAGATAAAGTCATGCAATAAGAGTAAGTAGTAGTTTTTTTGTTGAAATTTAGGAGAATTTTTCTTCATGGGTTTGACAATCTACTTTATCACTTTATTACTTAATTCGTAACAAATACTTGTGTAGATCAGTGGACTATTTTTAATTTTATATCGGAAAAAACCTAAGCATATTTAAAAATCAAGAAGTTTCATATTTCTCATCATAAGCCTTAGGAAGCCCACCATCATAAGAGTAACTTTCTTTTCACCTGGGTGCCTACTACCCCAGCTGACTCATAATTGAGACAAATTAAATTGGGATTTTTCAGATATATAAATGTTGAACTCCTAAGCATTAGAATTTCTCCTCAATGAGGTAGTAAGCATAAAAATTAATTTTTTTTTCATCACTTCTCTACCACTATGCATTAGAATTTCTTCAAATTAGGTTAATAGTTTCTTCATAGTTAATAGTAGTATAAAAGTTTAGGTACCCATCCACTCTAAATTGGAAGTTAGGAGTACAAAAAATTTTGTTGATGGAGATGAGAGTAAAAGAACCCCACTTGCTCTAAATGATGATAGATTCATTTTTGGGTTCCTTAACGCTGGCAAAGAATTTTCAGGTAATAATATAATTCATGTGATAAGGCTATATAACAAGGTAGTCATTTGTCATTATTAGTTATTCGGCACTAACCAATTCCCCCTGGGTTATCAAAACCCTTTCCATAATAAGGGGCCTCCCTATAAAATTATTACGCCACTCCATGGCAGTTAGATTAATAAAACTATGAGAGTAATGACCTAAAGAACTATGGTGCTCCAAATTTGAGGCACTATGGGTTGCCTCAAACCTAGAGAGCTCAATGTTGAGGTACTGAGGGTGTAGCACTATGGTGCTCCAAAGTGTGAAATGGTGCTGTATTTCTCCAACACTACAGTGCAATTAAATAAATTAAATATTTAAAAAAATTGTGACTCTTTAGGAAATAACACTATGATAATGGGATGAATTTTCCAAAATGATTTTTTTTTATCTCCAAATTTACCTAAAGAAACACACCAAGATGCATATAAACTTTAAACAAACCACTTATTTCTAAAATTAATCAAAAATATCAATCACACTCATCCTAATCAATAAAAAACTAAAAATATTAATTGGGTTGTCTTCCAAACACTATTATGTTTATAGTCTTCAATCAGACTAAACTCTTAAAATAAAACACAAAAATCAATTTGGTTGCCTCCCAATTAGTGCTAACTTTAGAGTCTTCAGCTAGAATATGATAAGCGCTTATTTGAGAATGATCTAGCTAAATAAAGCTTTTAAGGCGATGAACATCTCCTCCTAGATAAATAGAGTTAGCCAGTAAAATTAAGATTGTAAGATATTTGAAGAAATTTTAAAACCTTTGAAATGACCTCCATACTCAAAGTATTGGTAATGTCTAACAATTTATTTTATTTTATTTTTCAGGGACTCATCACGTAATGATTTGATCTTTACATTTTTTAAATAAGAGTGGCTCATCCCAAAATTAGAACTTATAATCATGTAGAGATTTAGGCCTTTGAGAATAAGAGATGTAAGTAGGAATGATCCCACTAATACTATAATTCATAAAATTAGCTTACCAAGGCATACCATATGAATGTATAACAAAAAAATGCTCATCAAGAAGATCTCATTAATTTCATAATAATCATATGTAAGTTTTTCTAGCTCAATCCCACATAAATATTAAACCACCTGGTTCTTAACTCTTTTTTTTGACAATTGCAGAAAATGCATTAAAGGATAAAGGGAACTATTACAAGCTAAATGCAACTCTCATATTCCTTCTTCAACAAAAGATATAAAGAAGAAGGAAAATCAGAGGAAGTAAAGGAATCAAAACAAAAACTAGTATTTAAAGCAATAGAAGCACATAAATCTGCAACTTTATTACAATTCCTAGAGGTATGATTAAAGATCACCTTATTGAAATCGTGAAGGAAAGAAATCTTCTCAGAAATTTGGTTGTTCCTGGAATTCGTCACTGAATCATGTAAAAACTTGATGACATTATAGTTATGTCCTTCAATTATTATCCCTTTGTAATCAAACATCCACTCTTTGATGAAATCTCTTAACGAAAAAATAGCTTCAAGCTCAAGTTGATTGATGTCCCAATGGAGTCTCAGTTTTCCGAAGGAGAGTAGCAGTCTACCCTTGTTATCCCGAGCAACACCTCCAACACTGGCTAGATTTGAGTCTAGTAAAGATGCATCAACATTGATTTTAATCCAATCTAGGGGTGGGAGATGCCAAGAAGTTTCAAACTCACAAAGAGGGTAGCATCCCAGTTGACTAGCAATGGATTATTACTGGTAGCAGAGAACAGAGCAAATGCAGCTGCCACCAAAACAGGAACACTAGTTTTACCATTTTTAACCTCATTCCTGCAGTTCCAGGAAATGAAAACTGCAGTACAATAAATCTTGACAATATTCAAGTTGGAGCTGGTGAGGCTACGGAGCTGGTAAAGGCAGTCATCAAGAGAACTAAATATTGGAATACAAAAACCCCAAGATCTCAGCATATTGATAGTTTCAATAAGAAATTTATAGTGGACAACTATATGAGACCCATTTTCCACTTCAAGACATCCACGAGCACATTTATCACAGTTGCTAAGTTTTCTAAATTTCAAGAATTCATTAGTAGGGATAGCAAGCCTACTAAGCCTCCACCAAAAAAAATCAACTCTAGGCTTAAGTTTCAGTTTTCATAACCACTTAGCAAAACCAGCATCATCATAAAAATTCTAAAAATTAATACTTTCAGAATAAGCTAAGGAAGAAATGGATTTACTAGATAGTTGGTAGAGCAACTCCATATTATCTTCTTCCCCCTCATTTATATCACAATGATGTATTATAAGATCAACCAAGCAGCTATTAAAAAACTGTGAGAGCTGAAAAAGATTCCATTTTCCGTCTACAATGATGAAGTTTTGCAGCATCAGATTTTCTAGTCCATTACAATCAGCAAGCATAGACCATTTGTTGAAGCATTTGTCGAGTAACCAAATGTCATTCATGACATTTATATTTGCCCCATTCACAATCTTCCACTTGACAATTGGTTTGAGAGAAGAGACTCCATCAAGAATTATTACTCGAGCAGCAGAATGTCCATAAGTTGATTTGTCACCTCGAATGACAGAACCATACTTAGCTGACATACACTTATATAAAAGAGAAAAAGGATTGTGAAAAAGCCTCCAAGCAAGTCTAGCTCGGAGGGGTCCAACTTTTTTAACAGCTGAATACATTCCCATTCCACCGTAAGCTCTAGGAATGCAAAGATCATCCCAAGCAATGTAATGAAGACTTTTGCGTCCTTGATTGTGATGCCAGATATAATCCCTGCATATTCGATCCAATTCAAAAAGAATACTCTTAGGGATCAAAGAGTGAATAGAAATGAAGGTAGGCAAGGATAATAAAGAAGTCTTGGCTAAAACAACTCTTCCAGCCATAGAAAGGAATTTAGCGCCCCAAGAATTGAGCTTATCTAAGGCATGATCCACCACAAATTGGAAATCATTTTCGGTCAATATTTTGTGAGCTATTTTGGATCCCAAATATTGAAGCTCATTCACCACTCTAAACCCAAATTTATTACCAAGTTTCCGTCTGATTTCAATTCTGACAATTTTACCAAAAAAAATTACGATTTGGAATGATTCAAGCTTTGCCTAGTCCAACTGCAGTAAACTTTTATTAGCTTCATCATAACTTTAAGTTGGGAGGAAGAGGCATAACCAAACAGAAGTACGTCGTCATCATATAACAAATGAGTAATTCTAGGCGCTTTAGGAAAGGTTTGAATGCCCAAATGAGATCCTCTTTGCTTGATAACACTTGAAAGAAGTTGAGAGCACATAATAAAGAGATAAGGCGACAATGGGAAACCTTGTCTAAAACCAATTTTTGCATCAATCCAACTAGTGGATTTGCCGTTCAAAAGGATGGAAAACCTTACTTTAGTAACACATTCCAAAATGAAGGATGAGTATTTCACTGGGAACCCAAACCATTCAAGAACATGCTCCAAAGTCTCCCAACACATGCTATCAAAAGCTTGGGCCATGTCAAGTTTAACAGCCATAAGTCCTTTCTTATTTTTTGAAATTTTAAATTTGTTGAAAATTTCAAGAGCAAGAAGACAATGGTCTGACATAGATCTACCTAGAATGAAGGCAACCTGTTACTCTGAAATAAGCTTGGGAATGCAGCACTTTAACCTGTTAACAATCATAGTTGAGGCAATTTTGAAAATAGTTTGACACAAACTAATTGGACGAAAGTTAGAAGGAAAGATCGGTGAGGTGATCTTGGGGATGAGAACAACCAATGTGTCCTTCCAAGCACCATTCATACGACCAGTGGCAAAAAACTTATTTATAGATTTCCAAGAAACTTCTCTAATGATCTCCCAGTAGAATTTAAAAAAAGAGGCTGTAGAACCATCTAATCCAGGGGATTTATTAGATCCTTGCTGAAAAACTGTAGTGTAGAACTCAGATTCGGTGAATTCAACCTCCAGTAAGATTCTATCATCCTCTTCAATCATCTGATTCGATTCAATAGATGGCCAATCCTGAAAATTGTAATGCCAAAGCTTCCACTTGTCTTCAAAGAATTTCAAAAATTTTTATCAATATCTTCCACTATTTTGTTATTCTCATCCTTTATCTGTCTAACCAAATTACCATTTTTCTAGGTTGTGGCATAGGCATGAAGAAACCGAGTATTAGAATCTCCCTCCTTATTCCAGTTGGCCTTGGCTCTTTGGTTCCACCACGTAGAGATTCTAAGCAAAGTAACATTAAGTTCTCTCACCTTACTCCTTAAAAGAGTAAGATTATCTGAACTTAAATTGCCCTCCTCGTCTTCTTGCTGTTGTAAATTAAGAATGTCTTTTTTTAAATCTTCTTTTGACTGGTTCATGTTTTTGCAGGTATTATTATTCTAGAAGAAGAGAGATTTCATGGATCTCTTTATCTTCCTGTTAAGAACATCAGCTTCATCTCCATAGTCATTTTTTCCACAAGCCTTTGCAACAATTTTCTAGGTGGCTGGATATGTTTTCCAGGTGTCTTCAAATCTGAAAATTTTGGTTGAAACTCGAATAGAGTTCTCAAGGTAAAAAGCAATGGGGCAGTGATCGTAAGAGATCCTAGCAAGGCGCCGAATAGATGCAGAAGGTAGAAACTGAAGAGCTGAAGAATTCAGCAGACAACGGTCCAAGCGTTCCCAAATCCTGGCAGCCCCTTGCTTATTGTTACACCATGTAAATTTAGGTCCGATCACTCCTAGATCATGTTTAGACATGAAGAACTTCATCTCCCTTGGCCCATTTGACATACAAAATTGTTTACCACCTCTTTTATCTTCTTTTGAAAGTAGGCAATTGAAATCCCCACCCACTAAAGTAAGAATATCTTCAGACAAAAGATCATCCAAACGACTCCAAAGATCTCTTCTACCATGATGATTTTTATGTCCATACCCCCTCGCCACATTCCAAATACCCTTGTTAGGAGTATTCAAAGCACCAAATACAAGTTGAGGAGAATGTGCAATAACTGAAAAATCAGCCAAGCTTCTTTTCCACAAAATCAAAATACCTCCAGCAATGCCTTCCACTGGGTGGTGAAAAAAATCCCAATCCATGCCAATAATTCTTTTTACATCTATTCTAGTAATCAAGGCCATCTTAGTCTCAGCAAGGCCAATAAAAAAAACTGAGTTGTCTTTAACTACTTCTTTAAGGTAGAGGGATGACTCCTTTTTCTTGATCCCTCTACAATTCCAAAAGACGAGAGAAGACATTTATTGAACAGAAGGGGAGAAGTCCTTGCCTTTTTTTTTCCTTTACCATCGGCTTTCCTTTTCCTGGACCAGGGTTCTATCAGACCCAAAAATTTCAATTGAGGCTTATTTTTTTGTTTAGTTGAAATAGGGATCTCAATATGTGTGAGATCTGAATCTGGTTTATCAGCTTGTTCAAAACAAACCTTCTTGAGCTCGGGAATCATTAACTGAACAAAAATCGGCTTTGACTTCAACTGAAGCAACAGATGTCTCAACAGCATCCCCGAGATTAACATTGACTAAGTCAGCAACACCATCATTCAACACTTTCATGGCATTGTCATTAGGATTCTTAACTATACCAGCATCAGCCTCATCTAATATTATAGGTAATCCATTGAGAGCATTAAAGCTGTTAGACAAATTAATGTCATCAGCAGGAACTGGTTCTGTATTTTGAAAATTTTTTGGTGGGCTGTCCACTTCCAAAACTCCTTTTGCAGAGTTTTTAACTGGTAAATCTGGAGCCAGAGTTTCCACATTATTAGCTTTCTTTTTCCAAGGACCCTGGCAATTTCTGGTTTGATTAGGCCTTTTTTAAATTTGACTTGAATCCACGGCCCATATTCCTCCTGATGATCAAGATGAGAAACCTCTTGAGTGGCTCTGTCTTGTAAATCAGAGCTATGTACAACCGGTATAGTCTTACGGGAACCAGGACAGGAAGATTTCAAATGTCCAATTTTTGCACATCCATAGCAGAACGAAGTGAGCTTCTCGTACTCAACTTTTTGGAATAATCTTCCATACAAACCGTCAACCCAAACTCCAGTAGGAAGTTTATATTCTAAATTGATGCTTACACAAATTGGCACAAATTCCTTCTTACTCCAACTAAAGGAGTTGCCATCAAAGAATAATGGCGTGCCAATTCTGGATGCAATCAGAGCAATGTTAACCTCGTCCCAACAGTGCAAAGGTAGTTTAGGAAATTGAATCCATACCAGTGCAGAAAGACCTTTAAGGGATAAAGGTGAGAAAGACAGAGACCATTTGTCCAGACCGACGATGTGGCCACCAATGTACCATGGTCCACCGCTAAGAAATTCCTTCATAGCTGATGAGGATTTAAATGAACAAAGTATCCAATTTAAACCCAATGAGGTTAAATGAAAGTTATCATATCTGCCCCATTTCTTTCGTAACTCAATGCTGCACACCGAAAAGGGAATATTCTTGCCCAAAACCTTCAACACAATTGAATTAGTAAGATTTTTTATGTTAGACTATTTTTTATCAGAGTTCAACTTTACCGCCATGCCATCAGAAGACAAATCGATGATGCTGGCATCAAAATTAATCTTAATGCGTTGAGGTTTCTTCCAGGAATTAAGAAATGAATCTTTCAGTTTATCGATCTCCTTTGCAGAAATATCATCTGATGGAACAGTAATGCCCCTGATGTCAAGAATTTCTTCAGGATTTAACGCCTCGATCGAAATCTTTATGGTAAGGATTTCCTGATTGACTTCAGACGCCTTTTTAGAAATTGAATTAAAAGAATAAAGAATTCCTTGATCTAATGATCCAAAATTTAACCCGTTAGAAAGCGGGCCATCCTCTTGAAGAACATCATTGGTAGAGGTTGAGAAATCAACCACCTTCTTACCCTTATCATCAGGAGAAGGAATCAATTTATCGTGTTGAGCAATAGAGCCAAAACCTTCTTTGATGCACAAAGGTTGAGTTCCAAATTTTGAACTCAAAAGATTTTTATTCCGTAGTTTAAGAGAAATCGTGGAAGATTGAGAGATAGAACAATCAGATGGAAGATGATGTTCGACTAGATGATGAAAATCCGGAGGGTCCGACGGCGGACGGCCAACAGCCGCCATGATCTGAGATAAGAAACTCGTGAAAAAATGGCAATTCAAAATTTCTCTCACTAGAAAGAAAAACCAGAGCTTCTCTCACTAGGCAAAGTCATAATGGTTCTTAACTACTTCATTATCAAGAATTTCTACATCAAATTCTCCCAACAAAAGAATCCACCTCACCAATATAGGCTTTGCATCTTTCTTTTTCGTAAAAAATTTAATTAAAAAATGGTCAATGTAAACTTGAACATGGGTGCCAATCAAATAAGATCTAAATTTATGAAAGGCAAAGACAAAAGCTAATAATTCTTTTTCATTGGGTGTAATTAAATTTCATTGATTTCAAGGTTCTACTAGCATTGTCATTTTCATGAAATTTTTAGAATTTTCTTTGGCCTAACACAACACCTACAACATAATCACTAGCATCACACATAATTTCAAAATGTAGTTTCTAATCACATGAAATAATAACATGTGCAGTAATAAAGTGTTGTTTCAAAATGCTAAAAGCTTTTAGGAATTCATCATCAAAGCCAAAATGGACATATTTTCCAAGTAAGTGACATAAGGGTTTTATAATCTTAGAAAAATTACTAATGAATCATCTATAGAACCAACATAACCTAAAATGCTTCATTTTCCTTTAACAGATGTGGGTTCTTGCAAATTTTTTTTATTTGTGTTTTAACCTTATCCACTTTAAAGCCTTTCTAAAAAACATTAATGGCTTAGGACAATGTTTTATATTACCATAAATTGGCATTTCTCCTAATATAATGACAAAATTAAAGTTAAATGCTTTTAGAAAGAGTCAAAAGTTGTACCAAAATTAAGAAAATCATTCATGAAAATTTCAATACCTTGCTCAATTAAGTGAAAAATAATTTACATCATACACCTTTGAAAATTTGTAGGGGCATTACACAAACCAAAGGCATCCTACTAAAATTAAAAGTCTCAAAAGGACTTATAGACATGGTTTTATCTTAATCTTCATGTGCTAAACAAATCTGGTGGTATCCTGAATATCCATTTAGCAAGTAATAAGAAGGTTTCCTGCTAACCTATCCAACATCTGGTTAATGAAGGTCAGAGGATAATGGTCCTTCTTAGCTACTTTGTTTAGCTTCCTATTACCTATACTAATCCTCCATCTTGTAACTATCCTAGTAAGGATGAATTCATTCTTTTCATTAACTATAACAGTTAAACCTCCATTCTTTAGGAAATAATAAATTGGGCTAACCTAAGAATAATAAAAAATATGGCAAATATTTTTTACATCTAACCACTTAACTATTTTCTTTATAACTATTATTTTTATTACAAGTGTTCAATCTTCTTTACGGATTAGCTTTTGGGTAGAAAGTTTCCTTCATCAAAATCTTCTACATGAAAAAGGATGGTATAATTCCACTAATATCTCTATAGTCCAACAAAAATCTCTTTTATTCTCACTAAGAACCATAATAAACTTATCCTCTTGCTTTTTTTCCTAATTAAAAAAATATTATAATAGGTAAGGCTGATTTTTCTCCTAAAAAAGGCATACTCTAATTATGTTGGTAGTAAGTATATAACACTTCAAACCTTGATGGATTTTGTAAAAATTATAAAAATGCATCATGAAGGGATTTGACATGAATGAATTGATTCATTAGAACTTATTACTGCTTCTTTTTTTATTCAGACATGAAGTCGAGGAGATACTTAATAGTTAATGTATCATCTCATATGCTGACTTGAGTCAGCATGGCTTTAAGTTCTAACACTAGTGCTTTTTTAATTAATGGATTCAAAGATCTACCATGGTAGTAAATATATAGCACTTCAAACCTATCCCTAAAAAATCCTAGGGATATCACAAATAAAATAAACAAAATTTGAACCTCCTTATCTATAATCATCCTTACACAAGGAAATCTCCTTAGAATTTTCCAACAATAAATCCCAAAAATAATATTACACACAATCTTCAATAGAGTCTACTATATGAAAAACCTCATTTTGATCATTAGTAAATTTTCTTTACTTTGAAATATTAAAGGTTACTTTCTGATCTTGTACTCTCATAGTCAATTCACCTTTTTGGACATCTATCTTAAAACCACCAATCGCTAGAAAAGGTATACCTAAGATAATTGGTATCTCCCTATCTTCATTAATTCCTTTAGATAAAATATACAATGTAGATAAATTTATCTACTTTAACTAACACAATCTCTATTACCAGCTTAGGATAGGTAAATGAATGTTCTTCTAACTTATTATTAATAAGGGTTGGCTAGACTTCTCTTATATCAAGTACTTTAAAAATAGATTAGGAGATTAAATTGATAATAGCTCCTAAATCATGTAGTGCTCTATCACAAAATTTATCCTCTATAGCAGCAAGAATGTTAAAATAACTAGGGTATTTATGCTTTTGTGGAAGCTTCTTCTACAGAATAGTACTACACTCCTCAGGAAATGCAACAGTCTCAAAATCTCTTAGTTTTCTTTTCTTGATAAGGATTTTGTTCATGAATTTGGCATAGGTGGGTATTTTTTCTAAGGCATCAGCAAATGAAATGTTTAAATTTAAGTTTTGAAATATTTCCAAAAATCTTAAGAATTTCTTATCCAAGTTTTATTTGAACAATCTTTGGGGAAATGGTGGTTGTTGCCATTCAACTATCTCTCTAATAAGTTTATCTTTTTCTTTTTTGGGTTAAGGTGGTTCCTTAGGTATGTGCACTTCTTCTAGTTTTTCTATAATAGCCTCCTCTTTAATTTGGTCCTCCATCCTAAGCACAATCTCTAGCTCTTTCCAACTCCTTAATTTAATAAGTTTGAATTATTTTTTACCTCTTTCTTTAGGGTTAATTTTTATATTAGAATGTAAAGTTCCTTGGGGTCTATTAGTTAAAGATCCATTTAAGTGTCATAATTTATATTTATATTTCTTGATAGTAGCAACTTAACTTTATAATTAAGTCACCATATGCAATATTAATTCCTCTATTGAAAGCTTTTTATCCTTAAGTTGCTTCTTAGCATTAAATCAAAGAGCATAATTAAGCTTAGGGTTTGCAAGTTTTTTAGGTTGATGGTTCTAACTAGATATGTGATTTGGCTAGCGAGAGCTCCAATTAGTGTTATTATTTTGATTATTATTCCAACTAAAATTTGAATTATTTCTCTAGATAGGATTATAAATGTTAGATTAGGGAATATTAACTCTATTTTTTATTGCATTAATTTCTTCTATTCCTAAGGTATTGGAATCACTAGATACTCTATAAATATTTTCTTCTAAGATCACAAGTGAATTTTGAGCTAAATTTAATCAAAGATTATCTAATTTTCTAGAAATTATTGTTACTTGGACAATTAATATTGATAAGGTATCTGATTCATAAAAACTAGCCACTTTACTAGAGTTAATCCATTCTAAAGGGCATTAAAAATTCTTGGAAGCCATCTCCTCAATCAAAGAAGTATCATCACTAACATATTTGTCTTTAAAGGTTTTAAATTAGAATCTTCTAATGGTGTCATCCTAAACTGTGCATTTTGTACCATTTGACTTATATAAGTTTTTTATTCAAAATTATTTTCTTAAATGGTTAATTTTTTATGCTTTATTGAATAGCCTAAATGATAGGGTTAGTGTATTACATAAGAGGTCTAGGTTGTTCAACTTCAGGATGTTGTTCACCCATTACAATTTTTTTTTTTCAATTTTTCTACTTTTTTTAATGTTTTTTCAATTTTAGTATCAAATAACAATTCTACTAGTTGTTTAACTATGCATGTAAAATGAAGCAACATAATATAAAATCCAAAGCATTGAGAAAAAAATAAATTTTCGAAAATCAAAGTAATACTAAGCAGGTCAAAATTTAAGTAAATAAAAACTATTGAAAGAAAATCAAACTAATAATTATTTTAGCATTATAAAATGTAAATCACAATAATAATTTTTCTAGTTTTTTATTCCCTCGTAACAACACCCAAATCTTGATGGCGACATATGTGGTTGTTAAAAACTTAATGTTATTATGTTTTTAGCTTAGGATTTACTTATGTAAAAGTCTCTAATACAATATGAAAGTAAAATCAATTCTCTTTTGTTTAAATCTTGATTAGAATGTTTGTGCATGTTATTGCATCAAGTAATAAAGTGATGAATAAAGTGACGATCCCATGAGAAAAAAATACTAGAGTTATCATATGTGCAATTTACTAATACTTTTTGAACAATATGCTAATCTAGTGAGCAAACAAAAAAGTTAATGCAACTATAAAAATATAAATAAAAGCTTTAAAATGCAAGAGCAAAAGTTTTTATTGTTTATAGAGTTTTGAATCTATGAATCTTTAAAACAACATGATTGCATTAGAGTGAGATATTACCTAAAGTTACTATAGAAAAGGGTAATTAATCTCCTCATCATTATCAAGTTCATTTAGATTAATGCTAACTTCATTTAAACTATCTTCTTAAGACCCCTAAAACTAGCCACTAGATTTTATGAATGGCTAGATAAAATTTTAAGTTCTCTAATTATTCTTCTAGTTCATCCATCAAGGCTCAATATCACACTATATTTTGAATTTATGCAAGGCTTATACATAAACTAACTTAAGTGCAGAGAAAATAAAATTAAATTTACCTGATAAACATCCAACCCTTCTCTATTGAAAACAAACTTTACATTTCATTATAGATCTAGAAAAGTAGATTAGTTACATACGGTAGCATTAAAGCTTATATGAAATACAATAAACATTACAAATATTTTATTTAATTTATTAACTTTTTTTATAATATAACCCAGGATACAACTTAAATGACAAATAAATATAAGTTTAGAAATTACTTAGAAGTAATGTTACAATCCTTTCTCACTGCTTTGTTTTACTCCACTTTAATACAAGACTGTGGCATAATGAACACAAGCTACATGCTCCAATTTACTACTCCCATACACTTAGAAACTCTCCCAAAATGGCACTACAATTGACTCCATCAAGTGGCTTCTCCCTTACTCAAGAAAAAAAGCTAAATTTTTTATAGTTTTTAATTTTTAACTAAACTAGCATTGCGACAATTCTAAACTGGGGTGTTGGCTCGTCAATCTTCATGTCAGTTCATTGGTTCAACTATCTCACATCATAGAGTTGTGATATTTTGAATGATGGCTATTTGATTTTGTGTCCCAAGCCTTAGTGCTTAACACTCTAGACATTTTTTGTTAAGTTTTCCACTACGACACTGAGGGCGTAGTGTTACGTAATAGAAATGAGTTTTGGTGCTATGTCACTGTTTTAATTTTCCTGTCTTCAATATAATTTTTTTTTTTCAAAATGAAGCATTCACAAAATAGTATTAACCATAAGAAAGGAAATTATAATATTTATCTTATCACTAACTAGTTCCTTCATAAGTTATATTTAATTTAACCCAAATTTATTTTGTTGAGTTTTACATGGAAAGTTTCATGTAATCATAAGGATGAATTGCATATTTCAAAGTATTGCATACCCTAGCATTTAACTTATCTAACTTTATCTTATTTGATCCATTCATCAAAAGATTTTTTAATTTATTCAATTTATTTCTTTAATAGGAGTTTGATATTTGTGTGTAAGAATATGCTACATATAAGAATCTTGTCATTATAGGAATGTACTAATTCTAATTTTCCAATAATTAAAAAGAACCCCATACAACAATGTTTATTGGTGAGTGAATTTTCTTTAGTGAAGTAAACCCCTTACGAAAATGTTGTGCCATAGCTTATACAAGGATCTACTCTAGGGTCTTATGCATAAAGAAAGACTCGAGTCTATAATATTAATTGTTGAATGACTATGGCACCCCAATAGGGGGGTGAATTTTGGTTTCTAAAAATAATTCATTAATCTAATAATTAATATAGTTTTGATGCTAATTGAGAAGGAAATAAATAAACACAAAATTTAAGATTTTGTAAGTGAAATAAATTAAAAAAATGCTACTAATTAAAATAGTAGTCATAATATTTTTATGTGGTTCAACCCGGATTCCAATCTGACCTACTTCCACGACAGCTAATGCTTTGGCTAGAATACAGTAACCCCTGTTTTATCTTGCAAATCTCACCTTTTTAAATCCAAGAAGCTTCTAACAAGCTAAGTACTCTCATACATGGGCTGGTAAAAACCAATCTAATAAAAACATAAACTTCACTAAGAAAATATCTTAGATTAAGAAAAAGAGAAACATAATTTGATGTAAATAATACAAGATCAAATTACTTTGCATTAAAATAACTAAAACAATTAACTTGATTTTATAAAATATTTATAATGACCTAATCACCTAAAAAATTAAACTAAAATTTGCTCACTACAAGATATATTTATAACTTCATATATATATAGAAAAAATGTATGTTAATCTAATTTTAAAGAAAATTAATAATCTAAAATTACTTTATCAACTTATAATATAATATCTAATAATTAAAAAAATTGAATTATTTTAAAGAAATCTAATATTAAATCTACTCTAAAATAGCTAGTCACATGGGTAAGTCAAAAAGTCCATACATACATTCAAAAAATCCTAAAATGGTTAGCCATCTTGCAATATTAAATCATGAAAGGTTTCAATAGTTAATATAAATTAAATATACCTCCAAAGTAAGTAATTTAATATATTAGTTCGCCTCTAGGAAATCTAAGAAAAGTAATATAATCAAAACTAAGCCACAATTCAGTGCTGATAATATAATATTTATTACAAAAGGATTACATAAAACTTTTCATCTATTTTACTAATTAATATTAATATAATTATAATGCAATTTTGATAAACTCACTTATATATCAGTAAATTCTTATAAAACATTTTAAATTTAAATAAATAGAAAATGAAATTTAAAATAAAGGTTCAAATTACCCTAATTAAGTATATTTACATATTTTATAAAATTAATAAAATATATGAAGAATTTATAAATATGTAAATTAAAAAAAAAAGATAATGCTATTTTATTGATTTCTAATTTAAACATATTATCCTTAATTAATAATATATAAAGGACTTTAATAGATATATTAAATTTTTAGCAAATTAAAGCATGCAAATAAAATTTTATGAACCACTATTGCACTTCTAAATGATCATAACTATTTCTAAAGCTCCAAGCTATCCATTCTCATGAATCATAGGTTCTTCTATACATACATACATATATATATATATATATATATATATATATTAGAACATCTAAACATATGTTTATTATAATGAAAATTAATAGAATAGGTCATGATGATCATAAAGCCAACAAAAATCTCCTAAAAGTTGAAAATCTTTATTTACTTTTGGTTCTTTTATCCTTGGATAAATTAATGAATTTAATAAAGACTTTCATAACTTTTTTCAAATTAATTTTTTAAAATGAAAAGGGCTCTAAATACACTCCATGCATGGTTAAAATAAAAAGAAATATATAATCAAAATGAGCACCACGTAACCAATTTAATGACATGTTCTCATATATGAGCAACCTATATATAGGTCAAGTTTTCAACAATTAAAGGGATAAGGTAATGTAAGCACCTGTATAAAAGTTGGTTAAATTTTAAAATTTAGTATTTTAGCTCCCTTTCTAGCCTTGCACAAGCATGACCACCACCATAAGATTGGGTTAGCAATGATCCACCCAGATCATTCATAACCTTGGTAATTTAATACGACCATCACAAATCATAAAACCATCATAAAATGCAAATCATCCAACCACAATAATCCATATCACACAAAATCACCAAAATAGACATATATTCTCATAATCATAAAAGCAGAGAACAAATACAGTAAACATTCACCCAATGATCTAAATCTAAAGTTAGTTGTCCTAACAAGCCATCTAGTGTGTGTGCTAAGCTACGTTGTTTAATAGAACTATTAAGCTCAAGCCATCTAGTGTGTGTGCTAAGCTATGTTGTTTAATAGAACTATTGAGCATTATGATTTTATTTTCCTAAACATGTGATTGTTGGTTAAAGTTTTAGGGGAAATCTTTGTTTAATGTAAGCTGAAATGTATTGAATATTTTATTAAAATTTTAGTTTGATAATTTTTTTTTAATTTTAAATTTATAAGAGTACATTAACCCATTAATTCAAAGTGCAATAAATTTGGAATTTAAAATATCTTAAATCCTGAGAGTGTATAAATGCTCTACCAAAAGGGGGAGCTAACATATAAAGCTTTTAATAAAGGTTAAAGTGATTAAAATAAGAGTTTGTTATCTCAAAATGTGTTTATGAGTATTGAAATAATGTTTTACTAACATGCTATATAAATTATCATCCATTATTGTACTAAAGATTTTATTGGACTGTAATCACAGTAGGTGTTATGTTAAATTGAAATATACATTAAGGTCATATTCAACTAGTTCAACCAATTTATATTTAAATTATCCATCCATGATATATTAAATATTTTAAAGTGTGTTGAAATTTATGAATACTTTATTAACCTTGGAAAAAGTTCCATGGCGATGAAACTAAGTGTTTCTATGAAATTCTTCTTTATATGTTAGAGAAATCAGATTTAAGACTATGTAAACCAAATTTCATCAATCTTTTGTGAAATTTTTGGCATAGGTTAAGGTAAACCTTTACTAAACTCTGTCCAAATTTGAAATCAATTTGAACCACACTGGATTTCTAATGATTTTTGAAAATAAAACTTGACTTATTATTCGCTTATATATAAAGTTTGTTTAAATGTGAGATTGAAGAGTATCTTTAATTTTATTAGTTTCTAGGATTTAACAGAAATCTAATGCAATTTAGTTTACATTTTAATAATTTTTGTAGAATTAATATCAAATTTTTAAAAAGTTCAAGTGATTTTTTTTGTTAAAAGGCACAGTGGGGTCTACGAGTTGATTAAAATAAAATTACAAAGACCTTAAAAGGGACATTTAGCTTAGTACTGCTCATAAGGGCTTAAAAAAAAGTCAAAATAAAATCTAAGAGCATAAGGTTCCAACTAAGGACATGTACAAAACCACCTGGGAGTATTCTAGGGTTGCCAGGCACCAACACCAAAAAAAAAGAAGAACCAAAGATAGACTTTCAACATGCTCTTCCTACAAAAAAATACATGAAGACAAAAATCATGCACCATAAATAATCTTCAAAACAAAGTGAGAGAACATGGAATTATGCATGTATAAAACACTAGCATGGTTAATATTAAAATTAAAGTAGTATAACAAATGATAGTAGCTCAGAGAATATAAGGGAGATCCAATGACCACCATATAGTACAAGAAAAATCCATAACATTATAGAGATATGATAATACCCCCAAAAGGAAACCAAAATTTGGAACAACATTGGGTACTAAATCTTTTTCCTAAAAATCAAATTACAAAGATAGATAAATTGATTTTTTCATACTGAGCACAACGTACAAAGGAAGACTCATCCCAAGTATATGAAGCGATGATAACCTCCCAGAAGATGTTTGACCATTTATTCAAAAAATCAATAAAGAAGTTAGGAAGAAGCCTGACAAAAGAAACCTTGAAAGTTCATGTAGGATGTTAGACCATATATAACTATCCCATGGCTAACCAAGTAAATGAGGGCGGGGGGGGTGAATAAGTTATCTAAAAAATTCTTGGATATTTGAAAATGTTTTTTAGATCCATTTTGAAAGTTAAATCACTAATCCTAAAACTTACAATTATTTATAGAAATGATTACCACATATAATTTTTCAACCATAAAATTTAAATGTAGTAAAATAAAAATGCAAGAAAAATTAAAGATAATAGAAGAACACCAAATTTTATAGTGGTTCGGTACAAATAGACCTACATCCACTCCCTAGAGACTCATTCTCCAGGAATTTCACTAAACACAAGTAACACTCCTTTTGCTCCCACAATAAGGCGGATAAGCCCTTACAAACTCTCTTCCTCCAACACGGTATAGCAATGAGCCATCACTTTTTGCACTCTCCATGTGATGGTAGTATACCTTCTCATCCTTTTTTTACCAACCTGGTGAAGGTAAAGTACCTACACATTCTTTTTCACTCTCCTGGTGAAGGCGGAAAATCATCACGTCCTTTTTCACCCTCCTAGTGAAGGTAGAGTACCTACACATCCGTTTTCACATTCCTGGTAAATATTGAGAATCGTCATATCCTTTTCCACCCTCCTGGCGAAGGTAGAGAACCTTGATCCAATCTTGAAGATCTTCTCTTAAGAGCCTCCAAAGAAGTTGGGTAAAAATTTGAAGAAGTCAAAGAGATCCTTACTTTGGGCAACCATGTGAATCCCTCACAAATCCCCTTCACTTGATCTCTCACTCTTTAATCACAAAATCTCTTCCAAATACACTCTCAAAAGGTTACTCTAAAGAAAATTTGAAGCAAAGGATAATGTGACAATTTTTAGTACTATTTTTATAGAAAACACATGAAAAACCATTCAAAAATTAAAAAAAATCAAGTGAACTGGCTTACAATCGTACCATACAATCATATATCATATGGTATGACTAGTTAAAAAAGTAGGGCATCGTTAGGTATGAACTTATATGAATTTAGTTTTGTACACTATCAGTTGTATGTACAAATTAAGATTGCATTGTACAAACAGTTGAAAAACAAATTAGTTTGTTTGTTACGATCTTGTGCAAACCTAATTTCATACTATGTATGACATATGTTCAATTAGTTTAAAAATAAATGAGTTTATTGGCATGAACTTAATTTTATACTCTATCAGTCATCTATATTACCTTACATTATATTGTATGAATAGTTTACAAAGATTTGAATTTTTTTTTGTATGATCTAGTACGAAATGAATTTAGTTTTCTATTAGTCATCTATACGACCTTACTATGTACAATATGAACAATTAAAAATTTTAAGCCATGATTTGATTAACTGTATTCTAGAAGAAATTATGTTAAATTATACAAAATGATTAAATATCGTACAAGACAATCGGTTTTTAAAAATTTATCACTCTCCCCCTATGCGAGTGTGCATAGTTACCCAATTACAATCACACTTACTGAGACTCTAGAAATAAAAAATTAAGATATAAAAATTCTATTATATGAAATCCTATTATTCCCTGTCTTGAAGTCTTCAATATTCTTGAGTAGTAAATAATTTTCTTGAAATATTAGTACACACAAAAACAAACAGAAATATCTAATACATGTTAGGAGAAATAATAAAATCATATGAACAATAATATTTTGCTATTAAAAAAAATAACAATCTCAATCTTGATTCCTAAGTTTTAACAATCTCCTCCTTTTTTGTTGATGGAAAAAATATTTTTTGTTTGAATTATAAATAAAAGTTCTTCTCTACTAAGCCCCCCTCAATGAAGAAAAATAATTTTCCTGGGAAAATTTATTTTTTGTTTGAATTTTGTCCCTCCTTCCTTTTTTTTTTAATTTTTATAAAACTAACAAAAAATAATATACAAGGCAAATAAACAACAAAAATACTAACACCAAAAAAGAACAAAACATAAACACGAAATGAGACCAAGAAAACTTCAAACAAAACTCAACCAAAACATAAATAATTTAAAAACAACACATAATGAACTTCAAAACAAAACACAAACAACCTGCCCCTTTTGACATGAGCAAAAAGAGGGGAAAATGAAAGAAAAACCCTTGAATATGAAAGTTCTTACGTACAAATTTAAAAGTTGATAAGGAAAATAATTTATAAAAATTAAATAACATTAAATTCCTACAAAATTTGTAAACTCATGTTTTAAATTAAAGAATAATGAATAAAAGAAAAGTTGACCAGGTTTAATATTCATTCTAGAAAGCAAAATATCAAATAGAATAATTATCACAAAAATAACTAAAAAAAATAAAAAAAAGTTCATATTCAATGGTTGAAATTTTGTTTATTGCATGGATTTTCTAAGAATTAAATATATACAGGAAAGAACCAAATGTAGTGTGGACTCATTTAATGCCTCTTTATCAACTAGAATTCTCAATTTCATATTATTTGATTTTGAACTTTGTTTGGAAAACATTGTTCATTTTTCAAGTTGGGCTCATTTGGTGCCACTTTTCAAATTTGGCAATCTTTGTGCACCTTTTGGCATTTTGTTCTTTCCCACACTTAAATCAGCAAATCCTAGCTTGTATGATTATCTTCTAAATAAAAGAAAAAAAAACTTACACGTATAAACAATATTTAAACCAAAAAACAAAATCCAATAGTTAACAATAAGATCAACACTTTGAATAAGAAAATAAAAGTAAAATAAGTCACCTTTTTTACAATAATTATAACTCTAAGATAAATGTCTATTAGAACATGAAGATGGTCTCCTTATCTAAATTTAACTTTAATTTGATTTAAAGTTTGAGTAAAAAAATAAGGAAATAACATTATAATGCAAATAATTTCAAAAATTTCATCCTTCAATTCAGTATTTTGGATTAGTCAATAATAACTTATAAATAATTTGAGATGGAACAAAAATTTCAAGAACAACTAACAGGAAAAAAAAAATTCAAAAAAACCACACCCCCCCCCCCCCCCCTCCCCTTTCCTGTCCTCTCACCCAAGTCAAATCCTAATTATATCTAAAATCCTATTGGTACAAGTGAGTCTTAATATAATCAAATTGTTGATCAAAGTGAGATTCAAGATGATCAGATCTTTGGATCATTTCTTCTCTTGATCAAAGTGAGACTCAAGACTAAAAAAAATAGAAATGACACTCTGGTCTAGGGGTTGGAGTAGGTGCAGGTGCGGGAGCATGTCCTCCTTCATCAAATTCATCTCTCTCATCCCCTTGATCTCAATGGGAAAGAATACAAAATAAAGCATCAATAAAATAGATAGAAATACTATCTAGGGGATCAAGACGAATAAGATTGTATTTCTTTTCAAGAATGTCATCAATCAAGTGCCCTAAAGCCGCATTCTTCTTCGTTCTAGTGGAAGGAAGTCTAATATAAGTAAGGTTATAAATGTAGTCCATAATCAACTATGTTTCATCAAATGGAGTGTCTGACAAGATATAGTATGTAACTATACAAAGCAAAGGTGTGATATTAATTCGATCACAAGCTTTAGGAGTAATAGAGGTACTTAAAACATGTTGGATGATCCTGAAATTTTAATTCAAATTATTAACAATGGGCTAGGATTGGATTGAAGGAGTTCCCCTAAGACTCTGATTAATAGTAGTCCAATTAAAATCATTTTTAGTAGTCATAGAATAAGCCCTAGTTCCATCAATTCTAAGATGCAAAAAGGTGTCAAAATCCTCTTTTGTGATTTCAATACATTGGGGAAAGACATATAAGGACATAATGGTGTTCTTTTTTCTCATTCTCAAATTGGCTAGAAAATAATAAAAGGTCTCAAAATTATAAGCATAGATCAAAGTGAGAATGAATGAAAACTAAGTTGATTTAAAGAGGGGCATAATCAAAAAGTTGATATCTTCTTGAATAAGAAGACTAGAAGGAGTAATATTAGCTTGAACAAACCAAGTGTAGGCTTATTCATTTTCCCTTGAGAGAAAATTATCATCTAATTCAGAACGAGATAAACATCCATTGGTAGGACATGATCGTTTACTATTCATTGGCATTTGAGAAGGATTGAACAGAAGAATGGAAAGTGAAAAAGATTGTGAAGAAATTCAATGGGAGGCTTCCAATTTATAGAAATCAGGTTATTTTGTACAATACAAACTTGGTTTTGTACATACGATTGTGAATTTTGTATAGTATGACTTTGAGTTTATACAGACGAACACAAACTGTCAAGAATAATTTTTTCAATTAAATAACTTTTTGTAAAGTTGCCTTTTTGAAGAGTCATTGCGTACGACCTTTTACTAACCTGCTCATAAAAAACAAATAGGTATTCATTCGATACAATCAGTTAATAATGATCATACTTGCCAATTGAATTCATTCGCGTGCAAATCAAAAACTAGATTGTATAGACATACAAGTGTTCGTACATAAGATGTTTTTAAAATAAATGTTCTTGGAATGCCCACAATATTTATACAGATGAATAATTGAAGGTTCATATAAGTGATGATGTGTTCATATTGTACAATCACCATAAAAAAAAAATCAAAGTTTCGTTAATCTAGCTCAGGAAAGAAATAATGTAAAATCTAGAGAATTCTTACACTACAAAAGTAGTTCATATAGTATGAATGGAAAAGAAATTTTATATTATCACATGATGATTAAGATACTTTTCAAAAATAAATAAAAAAATCCACAAAATATAAAAACAAAAATAATAAAAAATGAAAAACCATACATAAAATGGAGAAAGTTCAAACAGAATAAACCACAAATAAAGATTTAAACACAATCATAAACACAAGAAATACACTAGAATTTCAATTTGTAGAATTACAATTGTCAAGCATGAATATCAATGACACCCAATCTGGTTCTTAAAGTGTTGAAAGTTTAAAAAACTAGGGATTTTTATATGCAAGTTAATTTTCAATTGCTACATGATGTAACTCAATTTCTCCTTTAGTGGTATAATCTCCGATGAAATGATGTCTTATATTTAAATGCTTAGTTCTGGAGTGTTGAATTGGATTCTTTAAAATGCAAATGGCACTAGTATTATCATAGAAAATTGGAATAGCACCAATTGAAAAGCCTTAATCCATAAGTTATTATTTTAACCATAGAATTTATGCCACACAACTTCCAAGGCTATATATTCTACTTTAGTAGTATAAAGGACTACTAAATTTTATTTTTTGCTACACCAAGAAACTAAAGAGTTTCTAATGAATTGACAAGTTCCAAAAGCACTTTTTCGATCAACCCTGCATCCTCTAAATCTAAATCAAAATATTCAATGATTTCAAAAGAAGTGTTGTGCTAGGATACCAAATCCCTAAGTTTTAATTTCCTTAAAATTATCTCATAATTCTCTTAATGGTAGTCAAATAAGATTTTTTGGATCAGTGTGAAATCTAGCTCAAAAATAATTACTAAACATAATATCAGGTCTTCTAGCAATTAAATAAAGTAATGGTCCAATTATCCCTCTAAATTTCTTTTGATCAACAGATTTGCCTTTAGATTCCTTATCTAACTTAACCGAGGAACTCATTGGTGTACAAATTCATTTAGCTTTATCCATTTCATATTTCTTAAGAATGTCCTTAATGTATTTTGATTGGCTAAGAAATATGTCATCCTCTTTCTATTTTTTTCTAAACCTAAGAAAGTAACTCAAATCTCTCATCAAACTCATTTCAAATTTATTACTCATTATTTTTGAAAAATCATCACAAAGATTTTTATTAGTGGATCCAAACAAGTTATCATCAACATATATTTAAGTATTGAGAATGACATTTTCTATTCTTTTTAAGAACAGAGTAGTGTCCTCACTCTCTTTAATAAAAGATCTTTCTAGTAGGAATATGCTTAGCCTTTAATACCATGCCCTAGGTGTATATATTTGTCAATACAATGCATTTTTTAGTTTAAACACATGATTAGGAAATATGAATTTTCAAAAATTGGTGGTTGCTCTACATGAACAACTTCTTTTATCATCCTTTTAAGAAAGACACTCTTAACATCAATTTGAAATAATTTAAATCCTTTAAAATAGACATAGGCTAGAAGTACCCTTATTTCTTTAAGTCTAACTATAGGGATAAAAGTCTCCTTAACATTAATTCCTTATATTTGAATATACCCCTTGGCCACCAATCTTGCTTAATTTCTGACCACTACACCTGAATCATTTATCTTATTCTTGAAAACTCATTTAGTTCTAACAACACTTTAATTTTTAGGTCTTTCTACCAACTCCTAAACATCATTTTTAATAAATTGATTCAATTCTTTCTGCATTGCTGGAATCCAAAATTCTTTAAAAAGTGCTTGATTTATATTAGTAGTTTTAATCATTGAAATAAATATCGAGTGGTTCACTTCTTTGTTAATTCCATGCCTAGTTCTAACCCCTTCACTAGGGTATCATAAAATTAGTTCTTTAGGATGACTTTGAGAATATTTTCATTCTCTCGGCAATGTATTCTCTATTCCAACCTTTTCTTCAAGATTTATAATTTCAATTTCATGGGAAATTTATTCAATATGTTCTTCTTCCAACACTTAAATATCCTAAAAGAATTCCCATATCAGATATAGGATCAAAATTTTCTAAAATATTTTTACAATTATTATGAATGAAAACCTTACATCCAAAGACATGTAGATGTGAGAGGTTGGGTTTCCTACCCTTAAGAAGCTTATAGGGTGTCTTATTCAATTTAGATCTAATGTTGAACCTATTAAGAGTATAATAAGCTGTATTAATTGCTTTAACCCATAAATATTTAGGAAGTAAATATTCAACTAACATGATTCTAGCAACTTCTACCAAAGTTTTGTTCTTTTTTGCAACAACCCCATTCTATTGAGGGGTCCTAGGAGCTGAAACGTTATGATATATTCCTTGCTCTTTATAAGAAAATTCAAATTTCTTATTTTTAAATTATCCACCATAATCACTATGAATTGCAAAAATTTTACAACCTAGCTTCCTCTGAATCCAAGTATAGAAAGTTTTAAACTCATTAAATGATTCACTTTTATGTGATAAGAATCTAATCCAAGTGAATCTTGGATAATCATCAACAATTACATATCCAAAATCTTTCCCTCCTAGACTTATAGTGCTAATAGGTCCAAAAAATCCATGTGAAGGACTTTTAAGGGTTTTCTAGTAGTAAGATCATTAATTGGATAAAAGGAGGACTTGTCTTAATTTCCTAATTGACACGCATCATACATGTGATCGTTAGTGAATTCTAATTTGGGTATGTCTCTTACCAATTCATTTAGGGTATTTTATGATTCAATTACAAAGTCTTCTATACCATAACCAATATTAATTAGCAATAGTTTTTAGATAGAAAGCATTAAAAGATTTAGCATAATTTAAATAAAGCATGTAAACATTATTTACCCTATCTTCATGCAACACATCAACTCCATTTTTGCTTATAATGTAGCTTGTATGTAAAAATTTTATGTTAAAACCCTTATCACAAAGATGGCTAATACTTAGCAAATTATATTTTAAGCCTTCTATCAATAAGGCATTTTCAATCAATAAATTATTTATGTTTCCAATCATACATGATCCTACCACTCTCTTAGTGGAGTTATCTCCAAGTGTCACTTTTCCTCTAGTCTCAGCCTCCAGCAATATAAATTAATTTGCATTTCCAATCATATGTTTTGAATATCTACTATCTAGGTACAAAATTCTCTAATAAGGGTTTTTATGAGAGCATTTTTACAAAATTATCAAACATTAGACTTGGGAACCAAAATAAAATTGGGTTCTCCTCTTGATAATGATAATGCAGATGCATGTTTGAAATGCTGTGATTTATGCATCTTAGGTCTCCACACTAAATGTATTATATAATGAATACAACAAGTGTGAGTAATATACCCCAACATTCCACATGAAAAATTTGGGTTTACATTTTCCTCAAAAGCTTTAAATTTTACTTGAAGATATGAGTTTACATTTTCCAAAATTAAAATTTTAATCTTCAAATCATGTTCCCTTTGAGCCAATTCAACCATAAGCACCTTAAAATTATTTTCAAGTTCATTATATGACGTTTTCAATAAATCATGCTTCTTATTTAAATCATCAAATTCATCTAGCAAAGTCATGTGATTGAAATCTAAGTTTACATGACCATTTCTCAAATTTTATTTTTCTTTTTGTAGATTCAGATACTCAATATAAAGGTTACATAACAATTTTTTGAGATTCTTATATGTATTATGAATTTTCTCAGAAACATTAAATAATTCATCATATGATAGGTAACATACCTCCTCTTGATCTAAATAATCAAGTTTTTATGCCATTAAGCACAAATTTGTAACCTCATATTCTACTTTTATTTCTAAAAAATCTAAAGGTCAGTCAGCCTAGAAAGCTCTTTGCATTTCTTTTCTTTCCCTTTCTAATGTTAGTGTTCTCCTCAACTTTCTCCTTGTTAGGATTAGCTTTAATATTTAGGCAATCAATATTTATATATCCAGGGTTTCTGTATTCATAACAAATAACTTCATTAGAAACTTTTGGTTTTTTATTGAACTTACCTTTGTTCCAATGCTGACGTCTTTGTTGCTTTCTCTTAAGAAAACTGTTTAATTGATTTGTCATAAGTGCAATATCCTCTTCTTCCTCTGGCATTGATTGATCACTCTCTAAATCATCAACTTTCAAAAATATATTGTTCTCTTTCTATTTGTCACCTACATCAATCTGTCTTTGATTTACTCCTTGTGCATAAGCAATCAGTGATCCAAGAAAATTGTCAATAGAATATACATTCAAATCTTTAGTCTTAGTTATGGAAGTTATCGTTGCATCATAAGTACTAGGTAAACATCATAAAATTTTATTAACTATTTTTAAAATTTTAAGATCTCTACCTCAAGCATGCAATGAGGTAACAATATGAGTAAAACTTGTATAAATAACATAAATTGATTCATTTGGTTTCATGTAAAATAGTTTATATTCATGTAATAAAATATTCAACCAAGATTGTTTCACCTCATTTGTTCCTTTATAAGTTATGCAAAGTCAATCCCAGCTTTTTTTCTATAGTTTTGTAAGTAAAAACACACATATATTCCCCAGATTTCTAAGCATAAAAAAACTATTTAAACATTTTGCATTTAACTGTGATGATTCTCTTTCTTATGTAGTGTAATTAGTAAATGGTGTTTCAATTCTATTGTCATGAACCATTCTAGTAGGCTTAGTATAACCTTCTTGTACTAATATCCACATGCAATATTCAAGTGATTGCAAGAAAGTAGACATGCAAGTTTTCCAAAAATCAAAAGAAATATTATTTAATAAAGGTGTTCTAGTGATATAATAACCTTCAGCAGTATTCTAGTTTCCAAAATTAGTCATGATCATTCTTCAAAAAGTAGTCTAAACCTTAATTTTTGAAATTATCTCTGATGCTACTTGAACGTTCATGTAAGTTATTATACCTTATAAACTATCCCAAGGCTAACCATGATGGGGGTGAATTAGTTATCTAAAAAAATCTTGGATATTTGAAAAACTTTCTTAGATCCTTTTTGAAATTTAAATCACTAATCCTAAATTTTGCAATTGTTTATAGAAATGATTACCACATATAATTTTTATCCACAAATTTAAATTCAGTAAAATAAAAATGTAAGAAAAATTAAAGGTAATAGAAGAACAATAAATTTTATTGTGATTCAGTCCAACTAGACCTACATCCACTCCCTGGAGACTCCTTTGCCAGATATTGTCTCATTTGTTCCTTTATAAGTTATGCAAAGTCAATCCCAGCTTTTTTTCTATAGTTTTGTAAGTAAAAACACACATATATTCCCCAGATTTCTAAGCATAAAAAAACTATTTAAACATTTTGCATTTAACTATGATGATTCTCTTTCTTATGTAGTGTAATTAGTAAATGGTGTTTCAATTCTATTGCCATCAACCATTCTCTTCAACCAACCTAGTGCAATATAGAACCTTTTACATTCACACTCTCCAAGTTATACACCTTATATCTTATTTCACCCTCATAGTGAAGGAAGAGTACTTACACATCCTTTTTCACCCTCCTACTGAAGGCAGAGAATCATCATATCCTTTTTCACCCTCTTGATAAAGTTAGGGTACCTACACATCCTTTTTTACCCTCTTGGTGAAGGAAGAGAACCGTCACATCCTTTCTCACCCTCATGGTAAAGGAATAGAACCTTGATAAAATCTTAAATATCTTATCTCAAGATATATTGCAAATTTAGATTCAAGGATTATAATTTTGATGATAACACACATTTTTGGTATTCCTATTTCTCTACTATTATTACTACTGCACATTTATTTTGGTTGCCCTGCATACTAAATTTTTAGATCCCAAGGTCAATTGAAAATCAAGCTAGCTCAAGATTGGGTATATTAGTACTGAGTTAGTCTGTAACATTTCTTTTGGTTTTTACGATTTCTTAAGTCAAATATAATAAGGTTGATCTTGATGCTAAGTAACATAACACACACACTCAAGGGGAAAAATTCTATAAGTTTTAGAGTTTTTTTTTTTATTTTTGGTATTCCTATTTATCTACCTATTTCTCTACTATTATTACTATTGCACATCTATTTTGGTTGCCTTGCCTACTAACTTTTTAGATCCCAAGGTCAATTGCAAATCAAGCTAGCTCAAGATTGGGTATATTAGGACCGAGTCAGTCTGTAACTATTCTTTTGGTTTTTACTATTTCTTAAGTCAAATATAATAAGGTTGATCCTGATGCTAAGTAACATTGCACACATACACTCAAGGGGAGAAATTCTATAAGTTTTAGAATTTTTCTATTTTTGATCATATCATACAGGATAATCCAAAATCATATTGGATGATTAGTTAAAAATAGAAATACTAATTAGGACATTTTTCTCAAGCCATATAGATTAAGCAAAACATCTTGGATGATATTAACATCATCCTGGATGATAGGATCAAATCAGAAAGGCTCAACCTCCAAACTCTTTTAGGAATGATATTATTTTTAGAAATCATACAAGACTATACCATATCATCCTGGATAATTCATTACATTTATGCCTAAATTAGTTAGGTGATTAAGAAAAGTAATTAAGATTAGTTTGATCGATCATATAATCCTGGAAGATTGTAGGATTGTCTTGGATGATCAATTTGTAAAACCTTAATCTTCTCCTGAATCAGCTAGACATCCCAAACTATCTACTTAATAATTAGTTATAATTTTTCATCATCTAGATGTTTCTACTATATGACTAGAAATATGTACTACATGATAATCATTGATTTTAAACTAATCATATAGGACGATCCAAGCATCATCTTGGATGATCAGTTATGTTTCTTCATTATTGAACATGGATCTCTTGGGCTACCAAAACTATGTGCTAGATGATATGTATGATTTTTAACTAATTATAAAGGATGATGTCCTCATCATCTAGAATGATCAAAATAAAAAATGTTTTCTAATCATCGAGCACATCCAGATCATCCTGATTGAAATGGCTGTAATACACTAATCGTACAAGACGATCTATTGATCGTCCTATATGATCTTTGATGGCAAGTTGCAAATTAGTGAAAATTTTAAGGCCTTCTTTATAAGATCTCTTATTTGTCAATAAGAGAATATTTTATTATTATCCTGACATGAGAGAACATAGAGAAGGAGAGGGAGATCTTGTGTGTGAGAGAGAGAATCTTATGAGGGGGAGTTTATAAGGTGTTCACAAAGGTTGCTCCAGGCAAGAATTCAAGTCATCTTCTCTATTCATCATCTTTGGCTCCTTGGTGGCTTTAGGGAGGTCTTCGTCATTAATCGATCAAGGTTCTCTAACTGCTTTATAAGGTAGCCAAAGGAGTTTAGGTTCTCTGCCTCATTAGGGTTAGTAAAAAGGAGTTTGTAAAGGCTTCTCCTCCTTACTGTGGGAGTAAAAGGAGAGTCTTTCTATTTTAGTGCAATACCTAGAAGAGAGGCTCAAGGGAGTAAATGTAGGTCAAGATGATCGAATGACTATAAAATCCTATGTGTTCTTTCTGTGTTATTCCAGCAATTTATTTTTCCACACATTAATTGCTTTGGTTGATTACATTTGTTTTAAAATATTTAAAAAGGTTTCAAAAAGTTGTTACTTTATGTTTAAGAATTTTTAAAATTATTAATTCACCCCCCTCATGGTTAGCCTCGGGCTAGTTAATAATAGATTAACAACCCTAATGAATTTTTAAGTGGCATCAAAGCAGGATTCAAAAAATCTAGTTTTTGAAAACTTTTAAATTTTGATCCATGGCTAATTTTGGTAACAAAAATACTACAGAAGGGTATTCCATTGTTCAACAGCCCTTATTTGATAATGTACCTTTTGAGTTTTGGAAAACTTGCATGTCCACATTTTTAGAATCTATAAATTTTCACATGTAGATGCTTATTAAAGAAGGTTATTATGCACCAACACATGAAATCATTGACTTCAAAATTGAAGTTACTTTTACTGAATGGACTTTCGATGATAGGGATCTAGCATAACTTAATGCTAAAAATTTAAACTATTTTTTCTTTGTACTAAAATCTAAAAATTACATGCATGTCTCAACTTGTGCTACTAGTAAAGAAATATGGGATAGATTATATATTACTTATGAAGTCACAAGGGAAGTTAAGCAATTTTGTTTGAATATTTTACTTCATGACTATAAACTCTTTCGCATGAAATCTTGTGAATCGACATCTGAAATGTATACTAAGTTTACATAAATTGTCACCTCCCTATATTCCTTAGGAAGAGAGCTAACTAACTATAAGAAAGTTACAAAATTTTGAGATGCTTTCCTTTTTGCTTTGATGCTAAGATTACTGTTATAAATAAATCCAAGGATTTAAATGTTTACTCTATAGATAACTTATTTGGATCACTCATTTCTTACGAGCAAGGAGTGAACCAAAGATAACTTGATGTAGGGGAGAAGAAGAAGGAAAAAAATTATAGCCTAAAAGGTTAAAGATATGGATACTGACTCCTCTAGTTTTAAAAGTGATGATGTTGCCTTAATTACTAGGCAATTAATGAATTTCTTAAGAAATAAACAAAAACACCATTAGAAGTGGAACAAAGGTAAGAGTAGTAAGAATTCTAAAGGTTCTTCTAATATGATTTATTTTAAATGCAAGAAGCTGAGACATATAAAAGTTGATTTTCCTACACTTAAGGCTCATCGAAGTAAGGAGAAGGGTGAGGAGAAACCTAAGTTCAAGAAGGATAAGAACTGGATCATAAAGGCTTTTTGGGCAGATTTTGCATCTCACTCCTCTGAGACTGAAGCTAAAGAGGAGACAACAAACTTATGTTTGATGGAAGACAAACTTCTTGGTCATTCTGACCAAGAAGAGGTATGTGAATTATCATACAATCAATTGCTTGATGTTTTTGAGAAAATTCACTCAGCTTAAAAAAATGCATGCTAGATGAAAAGTTTAATTTTTGAATTTACAAAAAGAGCATAAAATTTTGATTAAATATCATTCTATACTTGATAACAATCACATGAAACTATTAGATGCATTTTTTGAAATTAATAAACAATATGAATTATTGAAACCATCTCACACTGAATTTGAAAGTAATTTTAAAACATTTATCGATGAATCTGAGAGTAGAGATAACTATTTGAAAGATGACAATGATATTTTAAAAAGTGCTAACTCATTTTTGAAAGCTGAATTAAAAGCACTTGAGGATAATAGGATTTAACACACACTTGAAAATTTTTTCAATCCTGATCTGAAGATAAAAATTTTGAAACCTAGAGAGCCACAATAACCTTAATAGATTAGTAAACCCTTTTCTTGATATTAGAAGTTTTTCATATGGCATGCTAGGTCATATTTCCCACACATGCATCATTCACCATATAACACCTTTGATGTGGAGACTCAAATTATATGATTCACAGCATAACACATATTCATCACATTCTTCTTTCCATAAGAAGGGACCCAAACTTGATTGAGTTCCTAAATCTAACGTTTGATGATTTTGTAGGTGTGTTCTCTCACAAAACTTCATGAGAGCATGTGGTATCTAGATAGTGAATGCTCACACCACATGATTAGAGACACCAATCAATTCATTTTGCTGGAGACTTGGGCTGGAGGAAATGTCACTCTTGGAGACAACACCACCAGGAAAGTGGTGGGCGCAGGTATAATCAAAAACTCCAAGAATTTTTTGATTAAAAATATTTTACTTGTTGATGGCTTGAAATATAACTTGCCCAGCTTTAGTTGGCTCTATGAAAAAGTCTTTATCATAAAAGTTTTGCCAAACACTTAAATTATAAGCTTGAATAATAATATTATTTTGCAGGGAAAGAGGATCAATAACATTTATATGTTTGATTTAACTAATATTGAATGTACTGTATCTTTTGGTTTAAAACTATTGCTGATGAGTTTTGGTTGTGGCATTGGAGGTTATATCATGCTTGTATGAAAACACATAGAAAAGTAATCAAAAAAAGACTTAGTGATAGGAATCCCCATGCTTATGTTTTATAAGGACCACTTGTATGATGCCTGTCAACTAGGGAAACAAGTCAAATCCTCTTTCCATTCCATTAAGGATTTTAGTACCTCTAAACCTTTAGAAGTCCTTCACATGGATTTGTTTGAACCCATTAGCACTGCTAGATTAGGGGGAAAAGTCTTTGGCTTGTAATACTCGATGACTACTCGAGGTTCACTTGGATTATATTTTTGTCACATAAAAGTGAGTCATTTGATGAACTTAAATCATTCTCCACTTGGATTAAAAAAAAATTAGGTTGTGAGATATTGACCATCCATAATGACCATGGTGGAGATTTTAAAAAATTGAGATTTGGAACATTCTGTTAGGAGAAAGGGATTAGTCACAACTTCATAGCTCCTTGGACCCCTTAGCAGAACGGGGTAGCTGAAAGAAAGAATAAGGCCTTAATAGAAGCTGTTAGAGCCATGCTCATTGATTATTCACTTTCAAAATACTTTTGGACTGAAGTGGTAAACATAGTTTGTTATTTGTTGAATATGGTGAATGTTAGATTCAAACTGAATAAGACACCCTTTGAGATCATTAAGGGTAGGACACCCAACCTTTCTTGCCTCAACATATTTGGTTGTAATGTTTTCTTTATAAATAATAGAAAATCACTCTTAGGAAAGTTTAATCCAAAATCTAATAAAGGATTGTTCCTAGGCTATTCAAGTGAAGGGAAATCCTTTAGAGTGTTTAATAAAAGGACTTTAGTTATGGAGGAGACTACTAATGTAGTGTTTGATGAATCTAATTCTGAGAAGTATATAGTTGAGGAAGAAGATGAAGAAGGTGAGATTACCTAAGGAGTAGAAAACACAAATCTGGAGGAAAGGGTAGAACCTCAAAACACTGATGATGTAGGTCAGACTACCCAAGGAGTAGAATCTATAAATTTGGAGGAAAGGGCAGAACCTCGAAACACTTTTCTTAGAGATTGGAGATATTCTTCAAGTCGTCCTAAAGAATTGATATTAGGAGACCATTTTGAAGGCGCTAGAACTAGATGTGGATTTAGAAAAGAAGTTACCCATACTAACTTCATCTCAATGATCAAAACCACTAACATTAATCAAGCCCTCTTTAATGAATTCTTGATTCTAGCCATGTAAGGGAAATTAAACTAATTTGTTCGGAATGATGTTTTGGAGCTTTTAGAAAGATTGAAGGGCTAGAGTGTTATAAGAACCGAAAGGGTCTTTAAGAATAAAATGAATGATTCTGGTGTGGTGGTTAGGAATAAGGAAAGATTTATTACGAAGGGGTATAATCTAATTGAAGGAATTGATTTCAAGGAGACTTTTGCCCCTGTAGCTAGATTGGAAGCAATTAGAGTGCTACTAGCCTTCGCTTGTTATAAGAGATTTAAAATTTTTGAAATGGTTATCAAGAGTGCCTATTTAAATGGGATAATAAAAGAAGATATGTTTGTAGAGAAACCCCTTGGTTTTGAAAATTCTCAATTTTCAAATCATGTTTTTAAATTAAAAAAAAATGTATGGATTAAAATAGGCACCCAAGGCATGATATGAGAGGCTTAGCACATTCCTACTAGAAAGGGAGTTTGTTAAGGGTAGCATAGACACCACCCTTATTCTGAGGAGAGTAGGAGATGAATTACTCATTGTTCAAATCTATGTTGATGATATACTTTTATGATCTTCTGATAAAAAGCTATGTGATGATTTTTCCTAAAATAATAAGGAATTTGGGATGAGTATGATGTAAGAGTTATCCTATTTTTTGGGGTTTATTATAATACAAATGGATACTGAAATATTTCTTAATCAATCAAAGTACATTAAGGACATCTTGTTTGAAATATAAACATTAGTTGATAGCTAGTAGACCTGATATAAAGCTTAGCCAATAAACATTCCCATGAGCTCTAGTGTTCAACTAGATAAAGACTCAAATGAAAAATTAGTTGATCAAAAGAAATATATAGGAATAATTGGATCACTTCTTTACTTGATAGCTAGTAGACCTGATATAATGTTTAGTATTTGTCTTAGTGCTAGATTTTATGCTGATCCAAAGGAGTCCCACCATACTACAGTTAAGAGAATCCTTAAATATCTCTTAAGAACCCAAAACTTAGGAATATGGTATCCAAGGCACAATACTTCTTTTGAGATTATAGGATATTATTATTCAGACTTTACATGATTTAGGGTTGATAGAAAGAGAACCTCTATAATGTGTCAATTCATAGGATAATCATTAGTCTCATAGTCTAGCAGAAATCAAAACTAAGTTGCACTTTCCATTGCTAAAGTTGTGTGGCCCAAGTCCTTTAGTTAAAGCAAAAGATTATGGATTTAGGATTATCTATAGGCCCAATATCAATTCTATGTAATAAAGCTAGTTCCATCTAAATTTCTAAAAATCTTATCCAACACTCTAAAACTAAACACATTGACATAAGACATCACTTTATAAGGGACCATATTAATAAAGGAGATATTGAGCTACACCATGCAACAGCTGAAAACCAACTGGCTAATATTTTAATAAACCACTATGCTTTGAAAATTTTAGCATGTTAAGGACCAGATTAGGTGTCATAGACATAAATGCATAAACTTCATGATTTCTGAACTCTGAATTTTTTATTTTCTGATCTTTCTTTAGACTTTGTTATTTGCTTGTTTAATTTGTTTTTTTATGTGCTGCTATTTTTTAGTGTTTTATTATTTTTTTGTTTTGTTTTATTAATCACTTTTGGATTGACATATTTTACCTTACTTTTATTTTAAAAAAGAAATTAATCAATTATTGACATCCCTAAATCAATTAAACTGAGAAACATTATTGATTGTTTCCCTTCCTCTAACTCCTTCTGGCAGTGTAATTTTCTTCTAAACCAAAGTCTAACTCAATTTAATAATTGGACTTTATAATTGAGATCTTTTCTATCTTCTTACAAAAATCTATCTTATATAAATAATCTTCAAAGTTATTAAATCACTTTTAAGCTTTCTTGATCATGTTGTTGCACTTACATATGAATATAATTCTGCTTTGTGATGTACTCCTCCTTATATTAGAGAGTGAGTTTTTCTTCCCTATTATCTAGAAGATATTCTTGTAATTAAGTGTATTTAAAAGTTTCGAAAGGGAGCCAGCTTGGAAAAATGATAAGAGGCATAAAATGAGCCCAAAAAAATTGAAAAGAATTGCAATGATTGCCAAAAATTTGAAAGATACACAAAGTGTATCAAAAATTAAAAGATACACACAATGCAACCAATTAATTGATAAGAGGCATAAAATGAGCCCACAAGAAATCAAATTTCCTTCTTTTTCAAACCTTTAAATCTTAGAAGAATTCATGTGTCACTTGATATTTTCAAAGACTTAATTTTGAAATTCATGATTGTGACTAATTACTTTGCTATATTATTCTATAAGATATTTTTTTAATGAAGTTTTGAACAGATCACTCTTCTTTTTTTATTACTTTTTTTGAGTTAGATCTTTGTTTTTAAAAGATGGCTTATCATGTAAGAAGTCCAAGCTAGGGTTAACATGATCGGTTGTTTTATCATTTTTTTAGATTTCGATGAGGTTAATTCATTTTTTGCTAATTTTTAATCCAATCACAAGGAAAATTTATCATTGTCGAGAATTGATTATTTTTTTTGTTTCTTCACTCTTTTTGGTGCTTTTTATCAAATTTTTCTTATTTTTCCTTTTTAATGTTTACTTATTTTTTAAATTTTGGGGCGTCTTCTGATCAACTCCTTCCATCCTCAAAATTCATTTTTTTATTCACATTGTCCTAGATGATATTCCTATAATCCTAGATGATATCATCAATTCACCCTTCATCATCCATCTAACGGCTGATCTAACTCTATTATTTAATATCGTCCTGGACGATCCGTATTATCCTTGACAATACTTTGTCAAAGATTCTACTAGTTGACTCATCAAGACGATCGCTTATGTCAAATCATTCTGGATAATGTCTGATCGGCCTGGATAATAAGGCCGCCTTTTTAACCAATCAACTCAAACGTCATTATTGCTCCTAATAATCTTGGATAGCTCCATGATCATCCTAGATGATGTCCTCGATCAATTTCTATATAAACTGATGTTTTAAACCTATTTTCTTCACTCCAAACTCTTCAAATTTTCTCTCTTTCAATCAAAATCCTCTATGATTGGTGGAAAGCATTCTAGGATGCTTACTGGAAGCTCCTTGAAGGCCACTGTCGACCCTCAATTCATTGAGGCTGCTGATCTAGCTGCCTATCATCACTATAAAACTACTGGAATCATAACTTCAAGGTTTATCAATCCATGTACCCTCACTTACCCAATTCTAGATCTGTTCACTCACACTACTCCCACATTTATTCTGACACTTGCTTTCCCCTTTTATTCTGAATTCCTCTACGTGTTCTTTGCTAGCTTGAGGATTTATTCCACTTATACTGCACTATAATCCTATGTTCTCAAATACCCCAAAAAAATAACATATCTGGACTATCATGAACTTCTCAAGCTTTTTACCACTAGAGAGAAGCTTCATATCTTATCTTCATATCCTAATTTTAACTGGGGTCTTGTCAATCAATTCCTAAGAAATACTAATGCCACCTACCATGATGGTGCCTCAAGATCCTTAGTAAAAGATGCTAGGACAATTCAACATATCCTTTGTACCTTAGTGATCCCAAAGACTAGTGATCATGTTCACATAACTCTCCTACTCTCTATCACCACCTATTACATAATGACACATAGGGACTTCAATGACACAAATCTTTTATTTTGGTATGTTGAGCATTTGACTATTATTAAGGATCTAGGAAAACCAAATCTGGTCTTAAGAAACATTATAGCTTTTATACTTGAAACAAAATATAACCTCCAATATCATAATCCACCAAAATACCAACTTGCATTCTATACCAATAACTCCTTCCACATTCTTCATAGCACTTGCCTCCTCCTAGAGCATGAGGAGCTGGAGGGAGCAAAGGAAGAAGCTATTCGTGAACCCATTCCTTTCCCCCAATAGTCATAGTTGGATCAGTTGGTTGAGAGGTTTGACCAGTGAGAGGCTAGGCTTGACTCTAATGTCGTTGCATAGGAGCAACATCATACTACTAATGTCGATCGATTTAATGCTTATATGGCTCAACCACAACAGTAGCACGACTAGGATATTGACTAATTTGGGGAGTAGTTTGCTTCCATTCATAGTTTCTTTTAGCCACCACCACCACCTCCTTCACCTGATTAGGGTCCATCATACCTATAATTTATATAGTATTTTTTCTATGTTGTTTTTACTGATGTTATTTTTTGTATGATGTTTTATGTTGTATTTTTTGTTTCATCTTTTTTGTGATGTCAAAAGGGGGAGTAGTTATTTTTGTTGTATCATTTAGTGTTATTATTATTATTGTTGTATTGTTTACTTATTTAAGTAAAATTTTCATTACTTTGTTTATATTGTTCTTCTTTGTATTATGTTTTTTTTAATATGTTTGATTTGAAATTGTCTAATAAATGTTTTCTATTATTAAAAAGGAGGAGATTTGTGTAAATCTAGATTCAAGAATTTATTTTTGATGATAACAAACATTCTTGGCATTCCTGTTTCTCTACTATTATTACTACTCCACATCTATTTTAGTATCCCTGCCTACTAACTTTTTAGGTCCATAAGTTTAATTACAAATCTAGCCAGCTCAAATTTGGGTAGATTAAGACTGAGTTTGTTTGTAACTATTCCTGTGGTTTTAACTCTTTCTTGAGTTAAATATAATAAAGTGGATCCCGATGCTAAGTAACCTTACACACACACACACTGAAGGGGAGAAATTATATAAGTTTAAGAGTTTCTCTATTTTTGATCATATCATATAGGCCCATCCACAATCATCCTGGAAGACCAGTTAAAAAATAAAATCCCTCATTAGGGCATTTATGTCAAGCCAGATATTTTAAGCAAATCATCCTGGACAATATTAACATCATCCTAGATGATAGCTCAAATCAGAAAGACCCAATTGCCAAACTCTTTTAGGTATGATATTATTTTTAGAAATCATACACGAAGATACCATATTATCATGGAAGATTCATTACAATCATGCCTAAATTAGTTTGATGATTAATGAAGTAATTAAGATTAGACTGATTGATCATATCATCCTAGATGATCATAGGATTGTCTTTGAAGATTAATTAGAGAAACCTTAATCTTCTCCTGGATCAGTTGGACATCTTGAACTATCTGCTGGATGATCAGTTATAATTTTTCATCATCCAAATGTTTATGCTGGACATCCAAAACTATGTGTTGGACGATAAACACTAATTTTGAACAAATTGTATAGGACGATCTAAGCATCATCCTAGACGATTAGTTATATTTCTTCATCATCTGATATGGTTCTCCTGGATGACCAAAACTATGTATTGGATGAAATGTATGATTTTGAACTAATCTCTTAGGACAATGTCCTCATCATCTCTGATGATCTAAATAAAAAATGCATTCTAATCATCCAGCATATCTAAATCATTTTGGTTGGAAGGGTTGAAATATACTGATAATATAGGATGATCTATGGATGATCTTTGATGACAAGTTGTAAATTAGGATAATTTCTAAGGCCTTCTTTATAAGATCTCTTATTTGTCAATAAGAGAATCTTTTATTATTTTCTTGACTTGAAAGATCTTAGAGAAGGAGAGAGAGAGCTTGGGAGAAAAAGAGAGAATCTTATGAGGGGGAGATTGTGAGGTATTCACAAATGTTGCTCCAAGTAAGGATTTGAGACATCTTCTCCATTCGTCATCCTTGGCTTCTTGGTGGCTATAGGGAGGTCTTTGTCAGTAATTGATCAAGTTTCTCTGCCTGCTTTAGGAGGAAGAAAAAGGAGAGTCATTGTGTTTTAGTTCAATACCTAGAGGAGAGGCTTAACAGAGTGGACGTAGGTCAAGTTGATCGAACTATTATAAAATTTGGTGTGTTCTTTCTATGTTATTCATACACTTTATTTTTCCGCATATTAATTTATGTAGTTGATTATGTTTATTTTAAAATATTCAAAAAGTTTTTACTTTGTGTTTAAGAATTTTTAAAACTATTAGTTCACCCCCCTTGGCTAGCCTCGGGCTAGTTCATAAGGGATTAACAACCCTAACAAGCTTTCAAGATCCTCCAAAGAAGTTGGATAAAAACTTGAAGAAGACAAAGAGATCCTTACTTTGAGTAACCTTGTGAATCCCTCACAACTCCCCTTCAATTAATCATTCACTCTTCAATCACAAAATCTCTCCTAAACTCACTCCCAAAAGGTTACTCTAAAGAGGAATTTGAAGCAAAGGATAATGCGCCCGTTTTTAGGACTCTTTTTCTATAAATCACATGAAAAACATTCAAAAAACTAAAAAATTCAAGTGAATTGACTTATAATTATACTTTACGATCATAAACCATATGGTATTAACAATTTAAAAAATCAGGTCTTTATTTGGTATGAACTAACATGCATTTAGTTTTGTACTCTGTCAAACATCTATATAAATTAAGATCGTATTGGATGAATAATTCAAAAAAAAAAAGATCATTTGGTATGATCTTGTACGAACCTAAATTCGTACTCTATAAGTTGTCTATACGACCTGACATCGAACTCTACTATTAGTTCAAAAACAAATGAGTTCATTTGATATGTTATAGTAACCTAATTTCATACATTATAAATCTTATGTATGACCTTACATCATACTATACAAGTAATTCAAAAAGATATGAGTTTATTTGGTATGATTTGGTACAAAAAAATTTTGTACTCTATTAGTCATCTGTACGACCTTACATCATATAGTACAAATAGTTAAAAAATTCAAACCATGATTTTATTAACTATATTCTAGAAGAAACTATGTCAAATCATACAATATGATTATATATCATATAGTATGATAAATTTTTAAAAAATTTATCACTCTTACCCTATATGTGTGTGCACAGTTACCCAATTACAGTCACACTTGCTCAGTCTCAAGAAATAAAAAAATAAAGATATACAAACTATATTACATATAATCTTATTCTTCCCTATCTTGAAGTCTCCAACAATCTATAGTAGTAAATATTTTTCTTGAAATATTAGTACATATAAAAACAAATAGAAATATCCAATACATGTTAGGAGATAATAAAATCATCAAAACCCTAATATTTTACTACCATAAAAAATTACAGTCTCAATCTTGATTCTTGAGTTGTAATATACCCCACACCAAAGAACACAACTACATAATGAAAGCCAAAAAGGGCTACCAAAATTCCACGAAGGGACCCTCCAAACCACATGACAATAATACAAAAAGCAACAATGCACACACCAATACTCAAGACACTAATAATTAGGCTGGTTATTGAGGAACCTGATAGTTGGGCCTCATCGGGCCAACGAGAAGATTAAGCATAAGAACCTAATGATTAACATAGGAGACTACAAAAGCCACCACCACAACTAAAATACAATATACCAGCTATAAAAATAATACATCAAAATAACTAACAACCAATATAACAAGAAGATAAGATAACCACTTACAATATAAGCCTTTTGAATTAGGAAAAAAACCCAAACCAATAGACCTACAATCTGCCAAAAGAATAACACCTATAAACCAAAATGAAACATGATAAGCACAACAGAGAAATGATTTGCATGGGATTAAAGAAACTGAACAAAGCCCACACAAATAGACCAATCAATAGATCGAACCCACAAGAATAAACCCAAAACAAAATAAGAAGACAAAAAAATTAATAAAACCAAACTAAAAGTTAAAAAAAAATCAAATATGGGAGCACATTCAACACATGATAACAATAGCTAAAGAAACCTAAAAAAATGAGCATAAAAATAGACAAACCAATATAAAATAAAGGAAAAATAATATATTGATTTTATTATAAGGGAGGCCAGAATGATCTAATTTAGTCATGTTGCAATCTAGGATTCCTAGTTTGTGATTTTGATGATGATAAACATTATTGATTGAAGTGTTGCTTTTCTCATTAAATATTTTAGATATTTCTTTTATCTAGAAGAACTAACATTGCAGGTAATACTTACACCGCTCAAGGCTACTAAAAGCTTGAGAATGGGTAGAATATGAATATACAAAATAAAGTTTGAAATTTTATTTTTCTTTTTTTTTTATTTCTTGAGTTTGGTCACATAAGAGTGTATGCAATTGGGTGACTGTACACATACATACAGAGGGAGTGATATGAATTTTAAAAGTTAATTTTTTTTTATACTAATCATATTGTACGACTTATAATCATATTATATTTTCAGTATTTAACGAATGATCTTAACAACTAAATAAAAAATTAGTTTATATGAATTAATTATATTATACGATCGTGATTGTAATGTATAATTTATTATGATCTTAAAATTCTAGCTGCTAGATTAATTTAAAATATTAAAATTTGATTTTTGAACTAATCATATTATATAAATATTTAAAATATTGCTAAAATTAACCCCTAAAATTATTTAATCAAATCATGGTTTAATTAATAATAGTCGATCATATTGTATGATATTAATCGTACCAAAATATTATCAAAGATAAAATTTGGTCGCCCCAAAGATTGTACCAAATGAAACATAATTTTTGAACTAATCGTATCATACAATATTAATATCTTACTGAATAACCAACTTGAAATCAACTAATCATACTGTATGATAAGAATAGTTTGAAACGATTAGCTAAAAAGATTTTCATTCATCTCAAGAATCATCCTGTTTCAATAAAGGAAATTAAACATACCATACTAAACAATCTCATATTGTATGATGTGCTCAAATTAATTAAATAATTTTTTTGAACATCTGTTTACATAATATTGGGACTAGTTTTGAATAGATCACACTGTATGAACTTGAATCATAATGTATAAATAGTGACTACTAAACTTGATTTTTTAGGATTTCTTGAATCCCATTACTTAAATAAGTTTTAAAGATTCTCTTTGTAATGGTGAGAGGATTATGTGACTTTTGAAGGTACTTTGAGAGAGAAGCTTTGAGAAATTCAGGGTTTGAGATAAAGGCGAATGTGAGGTTAAGCTTGAGGGGAGAAGGAGTGTGAGGGGATCATACGGTTGCTCTGAGCTAGCTACACCCTTACTCTTCTTGTGGCCTTTGTGAGTTTTTTGAAGCTCTCTAGGTATAGAGACATCTAGGTCAAGTCTTTCAAGGTACTCTAACTTCTCTAGGAGGGAGACAAAGGAGCTAAGATTCTCTGCCTTCTCTAAGAGAGAGAAAAATGAGTCAAAGTCCACTGCCATCACCAGGAGGGTGAAATAGCATTCAGCACTCTGTCACATCAGGTTTGGCAAAAGTGAGTCTGTAAGGGCTTCTCCACTTTGCTATAGGAACAAAAGGAGAAAGGAGAGTCACTTTATTTTAAAGCAATTCTAGGAGCAGAGGACTCTAGGGAGTGAACGTAGGTCAAGGTTGATCGAACCACTATAAAAATCACTAGTGTTTTTTTTTTCTTTTTTGCTCTTTTATAATTTATATATTTTTATTTCTATTATAACATGTTTCAAACCTAATCCAAACATTATAATTTTGATAATAACACACATTATTGTGATTGTTTTACTTTCTCCTATTTTTGTGATACTATATTTTATTTTGTGTGTAGTAATAATTTCATGAAATTAATCTAAGGTTCACTTATAATTTTGATCTATTCAAGATTAGATAGACTAGGGTTACAGTTAGTTTTCATTTTATTATATATTTTTTTCCTTTTTTGAGTTATATCATGTAATTAGGTGGATATTTGTGCTGCGTAACCTTGCACACACACTACGGGAGAGAAAAATATTTTTGAGAGAGTTTTTTTAAGTAGATCATACTATATAATTTTGGCTTCATATTGTACGGCCTTATTTTGTGTTATATGATCGTAATTCATATTGTATAATTTGTTGTTCTCTATCAAAATCATAGACCTCATAGGTGAAGAAAGATACTAATTGTATGCTGATCATACAGTACGATTTGGTTTGTACTGTACAAACTAATTAAAAAATTTCTTAATTAATCCCTCAATATTAGGTAATCAAATTATGGACAATTATTGTAATCGATTGTACTATATGATATTGTTCATAAAATACAATTGGTCATATATATAATTGTTCATCTTATAGATCGTATCGAATGAAATTCATGATTTTTGTACTGATCGAATTGTACGATGTCCATAATTCTAAAAAAGTAAATAATATTGTGTGTTGTTTACCTTCTTCATATGATGCCAAAATAATTATTATTTTAGAATCCAAAGATTTTAATGTTTATTCTATTGATAACTTACTAGGATTTCTAATCGCCTATGAATAAAGCATAAGCCAAAGGCAATCTAAATAAGGAGAAATAATGAATAAAAAAATGGTAGCATTAAAGGCTAATAATCTAATGGAGAAGTGGAAGAAATCACACTAATGACTCAGCAATTTAGAATATTTCTAAGGAAAAAGCAAAAAGAATCATTAGTAATGGAGGAAATGTAAGAATTATAGAAATTCTAAAACTTCTAATGATATTGTCTATTATGAATGCAAGAAACCAGGCCAGGTTAAAATTGATTGCCCAAATCTTAAAGGTTTCAAAAGAAAGGAAAATGTTGAAGAAAAAGCAAAGTCCTATAGAGGAAAGCAAAGATCTTAGAAAGCCTTTTTAACCCACTTCACTTCAGATTCATCTAGAATAGAAGTAGAAGAGGATGTGACAAATTTGTGCTTAATAGAAAACACCTATATTGATAAGCCTAATCAATATAAGGTATGACAACTTTCATATGATGAATTACTTGATGTTTCTGAAAATATTCATGATTCCTACAAGAAACTGAAAAAGAAGCATGTTAGCTTGAAATCTGAATGCCCAGATCTATAAAAAGAAAATGAATTGCTTAGAAAAGATGGTTCTCATTTAATGATTCTTTGAAAGCATTGTATCTTAATTTTGAAAAATATTTTAAAGAGTTAGAAGCATGTGTTAACATTTTAGATATTAGTGAACACTCTTTAAAAATTGAAATATTTATTCTTGAAATTACAAATGAATATCAATTTGAAAAACTAAAGGCTTTTCAAAATAAATCTTATCTTAAGCACTCATCATGTCATGCATCTCATAAACCTTGGAATATGAATCATAACTATCATAGGTTAGTTAACCCTTTTCCTGATATTATATGTTGTTCCTATGGCATGTTAGGACACATTAGCTGCACTTACATAGTTTACTATCAAACACATTTAATATGGAGGCATAAGTTTCATCAAGCACAACATGGCATGCATTCTGATGATTTAACCAAATTCAAGAAGGGACCCAAACTCACTTAGGCTGCCAAGTCTATTTTTTCAAGATCTTTGGATTTAAGAGCTCTTACAAAAGACCTGGTGGGTGGGGGCATGTGGTTTTTGGGCATGATATTTATTTCATATCACTTAAAATTAACCATTCATGAGCTTCTCAATGTATGTGTTTTGCATTGTATTTTTGTTTACTCGTGACTTTATTTGATTTTTCTTTTTAGTCCTTAATTTAATGATCCAAGTGTCAATCAAATTGGGATGAATTCATTTCGGTTGTTATGACATTTATTATTAATCATACTATTTAAACACTTGTTCATACTATACGAACCTTTTGATCAAAGGTCGTGATGCCTAACTCCCCATGATGATATTCCTATCTCTAATCATCTAGTATGATGTCTGATCATAATGTATGATTAGACAACCATTTTGACCAATTATCTGGAAGAATTGATTTCTCATGATCGTCTCGTACAATCTCATGGTCGTATTGTTTGTTCACCTGGAATTCTATTTAAATTTCACCAATCCATTCATTTTTTCATTCAATCTTTCTAATCCTTCTTCTTTCAATCCTAATCTTCACAATGGCTGGTGGTGGAAAGCATAGTTGTCAAACTTAGGTTGTTCCTCCTCTCATAACCCTACCGATGATCATTTTTTGACAACTTCTGATGAAGTGGTCTACCACAATTACAAAGAATTTAAGATCACTCCTTCTAGGCTTCTCAATCAACATGTCTTAAACTTTCTAGTAATGAATCTCTTCAATTCCACTACACTTCAATTCCATCTAACTTTGTCCTATCCTTTCCACTTTGAATTCCTACATGAGTTCCTTACAAATCTTAGGATTAGTGAGGATGCCACTGTAATGCCTTCCCATGTTTTTAGCCAAAATATTATAATAACCAAATAGAATATATTAATACATATTCAGCTAAACACCTAAGGAAATAGACCCCTTACCATGGCCTCCAATTCTAATTTTGAATGGAGTGCTACAAATCTCCTGCTAAGAAATACTACTCTAAACTACCACCAACCCTTGCTTCACACACTTAATCAAAATGCTAGAGTTATCTAGCACATTCTATGATCATCAATCATCCCTAAAGTTATAGATTATATAAACATCACTCCCTTACTTTCAGAAGCCACTTACTTCATAATATCAAACACCAAAATGTATAAAGCCCAAATGTTAATTAATTACATCCAAAATCTTATTTCTATTCGACTCTCAGCCACTAGAAGAAAGCAAAACATTTCTCTAGGACATGTGGTTGGGTTTATGTTGGATAAAAAATATGACGTCACATATCCTAAGCCTAAACACATTCCAATCTTCTTCTCAGATGCCTCCTTTTATATGCTTTTCATAGGGAACAAGAGCTAGAAGACCCACTATTTGATGAAGAAGGAGATGTTGCCCCTGCAACTAATCTTGCACCTACACCACTACCCATACGAATAGTTGATTAAACATTTTGATAGACTTGAGACTCACTTGGATCAACAACAAACCCATATGATAATGATATGGGTTGGTTTAGGGAGCAATTTGGGACTATCCAATAGTAGTTCACCTCCATCCAATAGCAGTATGATAGCTTTAGTCTGTTCTATGCTATTCGTGTTGAACTTTTCTTTTTATGCCTATATTTTCCTTTTGTGTTTAATTGTTTTTGTATCATGTTTTTCTTTTCAACAACTCTTATGTTTTTTTATTTATTAAAAAAAATTATTTTGTTTTTATTTTTTTCACTTTTAAGTGGAATTTTTTTCAATTAGATTCTATGTGCTAAGATCTCCTTTATGTTCTCTTTGCTTGAGAATTCTATAGTTAAAGATAAAACTATTTTTGTTGATCGTACTGTATTTCTTATACTCATACTATACAAATTAAAATGTAATATATGAATTTGATCATACTGTATGAATGAACTCTTACTATAATGCTCTTTTCTTCTTGTAATTAAATTACTTCTATTCTTACTAAAAAGGTTAGATAATAAATTGCTGACATGTTTAAAACTAAAAGGATAAAAATTTATAAATTTACATCCCTTCTTATTTCCTTTATATGTTAATTCTTTCTGTGAACTTGAAAATCTAAATCAAATTAGAGTTGAGATGGTTGAAATGAAAACATTTTCATTTAACTACATTTTTTATATCTTGAATATATTCTACAATTTGACAAATGAGATTCATTATTTTTCATAAATTAGGCTATGTATTCCAATTAGAAAGACTAGTTTAGCTTTGTATATTATTTTTCTCTATATAAGAGAGTGAGTTACTGAAACGGAATTGCAATAAAAAAGAAAATACAATACGAGATAAAAAGAAATGCATTTAACCATAGAACAAACTACAACAACCTTCTCCCCCTTTTGATAGCACCAAAAAGAGGATCAAACACTAAGAAAGAGAAAAAAAAACTATAATACAAAGATAATTTAAAACGGAGGATCCTGATCAGTTGGTGGTGGAGGTGGGTTTGGTTGGAAATACTGAAGGAGAGCGTTAAATCGGTGATCAATAGCGGTGAAGCGTTCCCCAAATCATTGCATGTCAGTCTCGTGTTGCTGATGTTGCTCTTGAATGTGAGTATCGAGACGAGTCTAAAGTTGATCGAAGCGTTCGACCAAATCATCGTGAGGTTGAGCTGGTGCAGGTGCTTAGGGTGATGCATGTCGTCGTGGTCGTGCTTGAGCTGTGGTCGGGGCATCTTCTCCTTCTTCTTCATCAAAGACAGGTTCTTCAGGCTTGTGTCCCTGATGGAAAAGAAAATGGAAAGTGTCATCCATATAAAAGATAAGAATATTGTCGGGTTCACCAAGATAGGTCAATTGATATTTATTTTGGAGGATATATCCTATAAGGTGACCAAGAGCTAGATTTTGTTTCCGTCGAGTAGTAGGGAGGTGAACGAAAGTCATATGGAAAATGTAGTCAATAATAAAATTAGCCTCATCAAATTTTGTGTTGGTCATGATAAGATAGGTAGCAACAGATAAGGTCGAGGTCATGTTGATATGATCGCCACCTTTGGGTATTATGGAGGTTTGAAGGACATATTGAATTATTCGTGCATTTCAAGTTAGTGGTTGAACGAGAGGTTGGTGTTGATGGAATGCAGCATTCCTAAGGTTTCTATTAACATCACTCCAATCGAATTCATTTGTAAGAAAAGAGCAAACCCTAGGACCTTCAGTGGATAGCCCAATATATTGGGCGATGTTGGCTCTAGTGATCTCGATGTTTTAACCACAAATAAAGGAGTAAAAAATGGTATTGTCGATAGTGTATATGAGATTTGCAAGAAATTATAAATGAAGTTCAGAGTTGTAGGGAAAGGCCAGGGTGAGGAGGAATTGGAAGGTGGTAGAAGCAAAGAGGCTCAGTACCTCGAAGTTCAGTGCAGCCTGATTAAGCATTTTGGAAGGTGTAATTTTGCAGGCCTTATACCTGTGGTAAGCTTCTTCATTTTCAGTGTTTAGAAAACAACCACGTGGAAGACTTGAAGAGGAAGAGCTTCCAGCAACCAACAGACCTCGCTTGCTAGAACCAGACATTGTCAAGAGGGAAAGAAGACTAGGTGAAAGAGTGAGTGAGGAAGGTGTGAGTGAAAAGAACTGCCTAGCAAGGTAATTTATAGAGAATTTCTCACATCGTACAGTACGATAGTGAATCGTACAATACGATGCAATAAATGTTCTGACGGTTCATTTTGGGAAAATATAATCAAATCGTACAATACGATAGTGATCATATAGTACAATCAGAAGAATTTTGATCGTCCTGACGGTTGTCTGTATGACTTTTGACGAAAAGTTTCATACTGTATGAATGCGTGTATCGTACAGTACGATAAATAATAATATCGTACCACACAACTTTAACTCGTGCTCATTCGACTTGCTGAGGTGAATTGTATAGTACGAAGATAGGTATCGTACAATACAAAAATCAATAATATCATACCAATTGCAGTTAATTCATCCCAATCCGTTCCCTGATGTGGAACGTACAGTACGAAGAAGAGATATCGTACCGTACGATGAGCAATAAATGTCATACCAGACGGATTGAATGTCGTTTTGCCGTATCATACAATACGATTGATCGTACAGTACGATAAACAGTGGCAGAATTTTAGCTCATAGGTTGTGCTGTGTAGATTCAGATACATCGTATAGTACGAATGTAGGTCGTACAATACGATACTAAAATGTCAATTTTTTTTGGTTTTGTGTAGTGAGTGTGTGATGATCAGGAACAACAAAAAATTTGTTTTTTTTTGTGTTTTTTTAATGCATTTATGTCAATGACACCTTGTCTAGTTCTCAAGGTGCTAAAGGTGTCGAATGCTAGTGGTTTTGTAAATATGACAGCTAATTGATCCCCTATAGCAATGTGATGCAATTCTATATCTCCCTTAGCAACGTGATCTCTTATTAAATGGTGTCTAAGGTCAATGTGTTTCGTTCGAGAGTGTTGTATTGGGTTCTTAGAGATGTAAATTGCACTTGTATTGTCACACATGATTGAAATGGTTCATACAGGTAGGCCAAGATTAAGAATTTGTTTTTTTTACCTTAGTACTTATGCGACACAACTTCCTACTACAATATATTCTACCTCGGCTGTGGAAAGGGCTACTGAGTTTTGCTTCCTTCTGGACCAAGACACTAATGATTGTCATATGAATTGGCAGGTACCAGAGATGCTCTTTCTATCTATCCTACATCCTGCAAAATCAAAATCTGAGTACCCTAAGATTTCAAAGGAAGTTCTGTGCCTAGGATACCATATTCCTAAGTTCGGGGTTCCTAGTAGATATCTAAGAATTCTCTTGACAGCAGTTAAGTGAGACTCTTTAGGATCGGCTTGAAAATGGGCACAGCACACACTAAACATTATGTCCGGTCTACTGCAGTTAGGTAAAGAAGGGATCCAATTATTCCTCTATACTTTTTCTGATCTACAGATTTTCCACTAGGATCATTGTCTAATGAAATTGTTGAGCTCATTGTAGTGTTCACGAGTTTAGCACTATCCATTTCATATTTTTTTCAAAATATCCTCAATGTACTTTGTTTGGCTAAGAAATGTTTCGTTATCCATTTATTTTACACTAAAGCCAAGAAAGTAATTTAGTTCTCCCATCATGCTCATTTCAAACTCATTACTCATTATTTTTGAAAATTCATCACACATGTTCTTATTCGAAGATCCAAACAAGATGTCGTCCACATAAATTCAAAGAATGAGAATCTCTCCTTTAATTTTTTGTAGAAAGAGTGTGGTGTCTACACTACCTTTTACAAATCCTCTATCCAGTAAAAATGAGCTAAGTCTCTCATACCAGGCTCTAGGTGCTTGCTTTAATCCATAAAATGCCTTTTTTTAACTTGAATACGTGATTTGGAAATTGTGAAATTTCAAATCCGGGGGGTTGCTCAACATAGACATCTTCCTTAATTATCCCATTTAGAAATGCACTCTTTACATCCATTTGATATAATTTAAAGTTCTTTAAGCAAGTAAAAGCTAAGAGCACTCTTATGGCTTCAAGTCTAGCAACAGCGGCAAAGGTTTCTTCAAAGTCTATTCCCTCAATTTGGTTGTACCCCTTAGCTACCAATCTGGCTTTATTCCTCATTATTGTTCCTGAATCATTCACCTTATTCTTGAAGAACCATTTTATTCCAACAACACTTTGTTCTTTAGGTCTCTTAACTAACTCCCAAACATCATTCCTGATGAATTGGTTCAGCTCTTCTTGCATTGCTAGAATCCAGAATTCATCTCCTAAGGCTTGATCTATACTTGTAAGTTATATCATAGAGATGAATGTTGAATGACTAACCTCTTTCCTAAGTCCATGCCTAGTCCTTACACCTTCTGACGGGTCTCATAAAATTATCTCTTTAGGATGACTAGAAGAATATCTCCATTCTCTAGGCAAATCTTCCTGAGGTTCTACCTTTTCTCCTAAGGTCATAGTCTTTACTCCTTGAATTGCCTCTATTTCATCATCTTCAATTATATATTGTGAGGGCTTATCTGATTCATCAAATACTACATGGTTGGACTCTTCTACTACTAGGGTTCTCTTATTAAAGATTCTATAGGCCTTACCTGCAGATGAATAACCTAAGAAGACACCCTCATCAGACTTGGGATCATATTTTCCTAAGAGATATTTGCCATTATTCAAGATGAAGCACTTGCACCCAAAGACATGTAAGTGTGAAAGGTTTGGTGTCCTACCGTTAAGGAGTTCATAAGGAGTTTTGTTCAGCTTAGATCTATTGTTCACCCTATTTAAAATATAACATGCTGTGTTGACTGCTTCTGCCCAAAAGTATCTAAGAAGGGTGTACTCTGCTAACATTACCCTAGCGACTTCTACCAAAGTTTTGTTCTTTCTTTCTGCTATACCATTTTGTTGAGGTGTTCTAGGGGTTGAGAAATTGTGTTCTATTCCTATCTCTTGATAGAATGATTCAAATTTATCATTTTGAAACTCTCCACCATGACCACTATGGATTTTCGAGACCTCACAACATAATTTTCATTGAATCCATGTGGAGAATACCTTAAATTCTTCAAAATACTCATTCTTATGTGCTAGGAATCTTATCCAAGTGAATCTAGTGAAGTCATCTAAAATCACAAATCCATAATTTTTTCCACCTAGGCTGGGTGTACTAATGGGTCCAAATAGGTCCATGTGTAGGATTTCTGATGTCCTAGAGGTGATCACATCTCTGATTGAATGAAAGGATGATTTGACTTATTTTCCTAGTTGGCAAGCATCACATAAATGGTTCTTTGTGAAATCTAACTTAGGTACGCCTCTAACTAGGTTTTTCTGAGTGATGTTTCTAAGAGTTTTCATACTAGCATGGCATAGTCTCCTATGCCATAGCCACAAGTCATCAACTATTATTTTCAAACAAAATGAATTTGAACTATCAATGCAATCAAGGTCTAACATGTAAACATTGTTCATTCGTTTTCCTTCTAAACCTAGTTTATCTTTTAAACTAATCAGAAATTCATCAGATAGAAATTTAATATTAAAATCTTTGTCACACAGTTGACTAATGCTAAGTAAGTTATGATTCAAACCATCAGCTAGTAAGACATTTTCAATTAAAAAATTTTTAGCATTACCAATAATACATGAGCCTATCACCTTCCTGGTAGTGTTGTCTCCCAATATTACTTTGCCTCCAAATCTGGTCTCCAGTACCAGTCATGTGTCGCGAGAAGCCACTATCCAGGTACCACATGCTCTCACTAGGTCTTTTGTGAGAGCAACCCTATAATTTCATTCAAAGGTTAGATTTGGGAACCCAAGTGAGTCTGGGTTCCTCCTTATGTTTGCATGAATGAGATGTATGCATGTTGTGCTGTGATAGATGCAATTTATGTCTCCATACTAAGTGTGTCCTACGATGAATTGTGCATGTGCGGGATATGTGACCTAGCATGCCGCAAGAGAAGCACCTAACACTAGGAAATGGATTCACTAACCTATTTGGGTGGTGATGCGTCTTCCTAAACTTGTGTGATGCATTCTATGTTGGGGGTTGACTAGGTTGGTTTAAAGTGAGTGATGCAATTTCTTTTTCTAATTCTTTTATTCTTTCTTGAAATATGTTATTTTTATATGTTAATCTATGAACTTCTATTTTTAACAAATGCTCACTATGATCTACTTCTAATGCAAGTTTGTCTAATCTATGGAAAGCTTCTTCTAGTTCAACATGAGTGGTTTTCAAGGTTTCATGCGTTTCAGTTAGTTCAATATGATTCTTATTTAATACATCATACTCATCAAGAAGTAGCATATATCTCTATCTAAATCAAAAATTTCCTTAAACAAGTTAGCATGCTCGGTTTGTAAAGAACTAAATTCAATATTAAGCTTGGCATGCATCTTTTTCAACTTCCTATACGAGTCATGGATATTCACAGGAATAAGTAACAATTCTTTATATGAAAGTTGACATACCTCATCTTGATCCAGTTGATCAAGGTTATCATTAGCCATAAGACACAAATTTATTACCTCCTCCTCTGCTTCTTCTTCAGATGATTCTGAGGCAGAGTCAGCACAAAATACTTTTTGTGTCTTTATCTTTCCTTTCTTATATTTGGCTTTGTCATCACCTTTCTCCTTAGCTGATTGGCTCTTTAGATTAGGGCAATTGGCTCGAAGGTGACCTGACTTCCTGCACTCAAAATAGATTATATCAGATGAAACTTTATTAAACTTGAGCTTTTACCTTTATTCCATCCATTCTGATGACGCTTTTGTCTTCTCTTTAAGAAGTTCTTGAACTGTCAGGTCATTAGTGCTATATCATCTTCTTCCTCCCCTACAGAGCTTTCACTTTCTGAGTTGTTTGCTTTTAATGCCACCGTTCGCTCCTTTTTATTTTCACCTGCATCACTTTGTCTCTGACTCACTCCTTGCTCGTATGCAATGAGTGGCCCAAGGAGATTATCAATATAATAAATGTTAAGGTCTTTAGATTCAGTGATAGCTGTTATCTTTGCATCATAGGAACTAGGTAAGAATTTAAGAATTTTATTAACTTTCTCAAAATTTGAAATCTCTCTACCTAATGCATGCAAGGATGTCACGTTTTGGGTGAACCTACTGTACATGTCAGATATTATTTCGCTAGGTTTCATATGGAAGAGTTCATAATCATGTAATAAAATGTTAATCCTAGACTGTTTTACTTCACTTGTTCCATCGTATGTAATGCACAGTCTATCCCAAATCTCCTTACCAGTGGCACAGTTAGAAACTCTCATATAATCCTTAGATAAATGCACAGAAAAAGCAATTTAAATACTTAGCATTCAGTTGGGCTAAATCCCTATCCTCATTGCTCCATTCGTTAAAAGGTATAGAAGTTTTCAATCCATTGACAGTTTTAAAAGGTGCAACATATCCATCATTCACTAACATCCACATGCGGTAATAAAAAAATTGTAAAAAAGTAGACATTCTAATTTTCTAAAAATCAAACGGAATGTTATCAAAAAGTGGTGGACGGGTTATTGAATAACCCTTTGCGGTGTTATGATTACCAAAATGCGACATGATCATTTTTTCAAGGTTTTCTAAAACACTATTTTTGAAAACAGACTCTGATACCAATTGTAATTACTAGATGGACAAGAGGGGGGGGGGGTGAATTGTGAAAGATTTATAGAATAATAAATAAAACCTAAACAGGAGTTTTAATATTTTTGATATTTTTAAGATTTTAACATGAAAATAAAGTGCAACAATGGAATCATGTTCAATCATAATATTTAACCAAGCAAATATACTGAAAATGAAAAATGCATGCAAGAATAAAAATGATAAATAAAAAGCACACCGAATTTTTATAGTGGTTCGGTCAAACCATGACCTACATCAAATCCCCGAAGTCCTCCGCTCTGGGAATTTCACTACAAGTAATAGCTCTCCTTTTGCCCCCCTTGGCAAGGCAGAGAAGCCCTTACAATACTCCCTTTCACCAACCCGATGTGGCGGAGTGACAAACTCTATTTTCACCCTCCTGTCGACGGCAGAGAACCTTCTCATTTTTCTCCCTCCTGGAGAAGGCAGAGTACCTCGAGGTCACATATGTAGAAGAGCCTTCCCCTTGGATATCCTCTCATAAATTCTTCTAGAGCCACAGGAGGAGAAAGATGCAGCAAGTTCGGAGCAACCGTGTGATCTCCCTCACACCTCTTCTCCCTCACAACGCTCACCTTCTCCTTCCTCTCTCAAACCCTAAAGAACTTCTCAAGAGCTCTCTCTCTCGGAATCCCCCTCTAACCACGTTCACCTCTCTGATTCACACATAGAAAACATAACTATTTTGACACCTTAAAATGCGCTCCAAAATCCCTTAAATCTCAAAGTAGCCATTACTATCTCACAGTACGATTTCTAATTATATGGTACGATACGTATACCAAGCTTCATCCTTGTACGAAGATGTATGAATAGTTCCAAATCAAACATACAGTATGATAATGAATCGTACGGTATGATCATGAACATTACTGATCGTACAGGACGATAGCTAAGACGATCAAATGTCATCTCTATTCATCATATTGTACGATACATATCATACAGTATGAATGGTAAAAATTAAGGCATCATCTAGGAGGAATTTTGGGATGATCAAGAGTCATCTTTATTCATCGTATAGTATGATCTACATCGTACTGTACGACGAGGCAAAAAAAATGGATCGTCCAAGACGATCTTCGGGACGATCAGAATTCGTCTATGTTCATCATATTGTACAAACTGGTTCGTACAATATGATATTCAATTTGAAATTAAGCCTTAAATTATTCCACTAATTACGGGTTAATTTAAGTTAGTATTTAAAATAAACCGTACCGTACGAAATACTTCGTACAGTACGAACGGCGGAGAAAAACTTACTTAAGTTAATTTGACGGCTAGGGTTTTGGATTTTAACATATCATGTAGTATGATTTGATTCGTACAGTCTGATCTTTTCACAGAATCGTCCTACAAGCTCAGATCTACGGTACGAAATAACTTTGTACAGTATGATATACAGAGAAAGAAAATCTCCAAAAATTTCTTTTAAAAATCCCTCTCCCCCTGTGTGTATAAATGGTTGCACAGACTTTTATGTATTTTGTGGCCAGACTCAAGAAAATAAAAATAAAATAAATAACAAAATAAATTTTCAGACTCATACTCTTAATCTACGCATTATTGAGTCTTCCTGTCGTATTGAGTAGCTTGTGATCTTCCTGAAATGTTAGTACTCATGAACAATAGCAAACAAAATAATATTCATTGAATAGATAATTTAGATGATATTATTTGTCATCATCAAAATCTCAAACTCGGGGTCGTGGGTTGCAACAGTTACTCCAAATGCTAATAAAAGAGGCATAAAATGAGCCCAGCTAAAATTAGCATTTCTTTCTAGTAAATCTTTAAATCTTAAAAAAAATTTATGTTTCATAATATATTTAATACTTGATTTTGAAAATCTTGGTTCTTCATTCATCACTTTTACAGTAATATTCTTTTTGATATATTTCATGCTAGTTGTTTGAAAAGTTTAAGCTAGTTGTTTGAAAAGTTTAAGTTTCAATATCTAATTGTAATTATGGAATTAGGTTTTTGTTTAAACAAAGGATTTTAGCATGTGAAGATGTTAAGCTGGGTGTGCAAACTCTAGAATCCAAACCCTGTGGTTGCAATAAAGTGAACACTTATCTTATTTGGTCTTTTCTATTAATAGAGTAAGTTTGTTACATTCTGAAAATGGCCATAAGAGTTCTCATGTATGTGATATTTTTTTCTTACCTTAAGTTGTTAGTTGTTTTGGGTTGTTTTATGCTTTCTTGTTTTTGTTTATATTTTTCCTTTCTATTATTTTCCCATTTTGTGATGTCAAATGGGGGAGTAATATTTGATTGTTTGTTGTTTTATTTTGTTGTTTGGTGTTTTGTTATTTGTTGTTATATTTTTCCTTTATTATTATTTGCATAATAAATAATAAAAAAAATTACACTTACTTTTTTTAATAGTTTGTTATCATCTATGGGGTAGTTTAGAGGAAATAAATGTTTTGAAAATCTAAAAAAAATAATGTTTTCCATCATAAAGAAGGGGGAGATTTTGCAAACCTGATCCAAGCACTGTGATTTTCATGATAATAAACATTATTTTGATTGTTACTACTTTCTCCTATTTCTATGATATTCTATTTTCTTTTGTGAGTACTAATGTTTCAAGAAAGCAGTCCACCGTTCACTTACAATTCTGATCAGCTCAAGACTAGGTAAATTAGGATTAAAGTCAATTTTCATTTTGTTATGTATTTTTATCTTTATGGAGTCATATCATGTAATTGGGTGGATATTTATGCTAAGTAACCTTGCATACATACAAGGGGAGAGAGAAAAATAATTTTGAGGGAGTTTTTTAAGTACATCATTATGTATGATTTTGGTTTTGTAATATACCACCTGGTTTTGTACTGTATGATTTTAATTTCTATTATTTGATCTATTATGCTCTATCAAAACCCCAGCTGTGAGAGTTTAAGAAACATAATAAATATATGCAGATTATATTGTTTGATTTTGTTCATACTATACACCATAATTAAAATCTTTCTTAAGTAATCCCTCAATATCAAGCAATTAAATCATGAATAATTATTATGATTGATCATACTATACAATCTAGTTCATACAATATGATTGGCTATGTATAAAATGGTTATCCCATAAATTAAAGGGATTGAAATCTATGATTTTTGTACTGATCGTACTATACGATATCCATAGTGTTGGACGATTGATAATATATAAAGCTGGCTGTCCCAAGTGTCTTCCCAAATGAATAGAAGAAATTTTTACAGTTCATGTCGTATGATATTTTGATCGTACTATACGAAATGTTATAAAAGTTAAATAGCTCGTCTACACATCCTTGTTGGCTGAGTCTAAATTACACTAATCATATAGTATGATATGTGTATCATATTGTATAAATAGATGATGGATCTCTTGAAGATTAGAGTTTCTTGAAGCCCACTACTTAAGATTTTATAATACTCCTATTAAAATATCTTTGGTTGTTGAGGCTTTTATATAGAGAGCCTTGAGTGGGAGAAGTAGGAGAGCTTTGTGAGAAAAGAGAGGGAAATTTTATGAGGGAGAAGTTATGAGAGAATTCACAAGGTTACTCCAAGTAAGAATCTTGCCTAATATCTACAAGCGTCTTCCATGATTCTCAGTGGCTCCAGAGAAAAAGTTCTTCAACAAAGATCATGGTTCTCTAACAATCACTTGGTTGGTGAAAATGGAGTTGTGGTTCTCTGACCATCACTTGGTGGGTGAGAATAGAGTTAAGGTATTCTGCCTGTAAAAGATTCATAATTCTCTGCTTCACTAGGATGGTGAAACAGTGTATGTATTGGTTTCTATGCCTTGCTGTGGGATTAAAATGAGAGTCATTACTATTTAGTGCAATACTTGGAGAGGGAGTCTCCAAGGAGTTGATGTAAGTCAGCTTGACCAAAATAGTATAAATTCTGGTGTGCTTATTCTAATTATTTTTTGCACTTTATTTTCTTCAATTATATGTGTGGTTAAAAATTTCTATTTATTTTCTTGTTGTTAAATTTACTTATTTATGTATATGTTGTATTGATTATCATGTGTGGGTTTGAAATATTTTTAAGGAATTTCATTTTCACCAAAGAATTTTTTAAAATATCAAATTCACCCCCCTCTTGGTTAGCCTCGAGCAAGGTCTTCAAGGTATAACAACATTCATGAACTTTCATAAATGCCTGGGAAATTAAGTGATTATTGCTTTGTTTCGTGGATCAAAATATCATCGTAATAAAATAAATATTTTTTTATAAACTCATTTTCTTTCGCAATCAATTAGAATTTTGTATTTTTAATTTCTAAAAATTATTTCAAACATGTTATCATTATTATTTTGGAGTTAAGAAATTTTTTAAAATTCCTAATTCACAACCCCCCACCCCCCCCCCCTTTGGCAAGGCTCCGCTAATTTTTTTAAGGTTTAACGACCTTCTCAAACTTTCAAGTTGTATCAAAGTGGGTTTCAAAAACAAGGTTTTAGAAAACTTTTGAAGAATGATCTTTTTTTTGAAAGATGCAATTGCATTATTAGAAAAAGAAACTATTACAAACTAAGGAAAAAGAAAATTACATTCCTCCTTTAACAACCTAAGGAAAGGAGGAATATTATTAGAACAAATGTCCTCCCAAAGAAAATAATGAAAGAGCCAAACTAGTACATAAATCCGCTAGTTTATTACAACTTCTTTTTGTACAAGTAAAAAAAGCTTGACTAAATTCCTTAAGAAATGAGAGATCTTCCATCCATTGATCATCCTTTAAAGGCTTCATGTTCCTCAAAGCATCTTGAAGAAATTTGATAACATTGTAATTATCTCCTTCTATAATGATCCCTTTAAAATTAAACATCCAATATTGAATAGCATTCTTCAAAGCTTGAATAGAAAAGAGCTCCAACTGAGAAGCACCCCAATTTAACACAGGTTTGCCCAAAACTAAGAAAAAATCTACCTTTTACAGTCTCTAAAAACAACACCAATTCCAGATATATTAGAATATAATAAGGAAGCATCAACGTTCACTTTCATCCAATCAGGGGGAGGAGGATGCTAATGATTTAACAACATATAATATTGATTAACATCACAGTGGCCCAAACTCAGTTTCCCATCTGAAAAATAAATCGAAGTATAACTTAGTGCATTGGCAGTAATCACCACTGAAGTCTGTACATTGCTGCAATAAAAAACTTTATTTATTTCCTTCCATGAAAGGAAAATCGAAGAGCAATACAAGTTAACTAGAAGTCCATTTTAAAGATAGCAAAATTCAAGCACATATAACACTCTTCAAGTGAATCAAGAGAAGGAATAAAAAAACCCATTTTTTCAAGCATTTAAATACCTAAATCAACCTCAAACATTTAGTCGCTACATGAACTTGATCCTCTACCACATTGCATCCTCTAGGACATGAAGTACTATCTTACTTCCCCCTATGATTTAAAAACTGAAATGTTGGAATAGACTTGTGAAACATTCTCCATCAGAAAACTTCCACTCTTGGAGTCAATTTTTTCTTCTTAATCCAACTCCAGTAAAAACAATCTGATTGCTCCTTAATTGATGCTTGAAAATAAAGAGTAGTAATAGACTTCCCTGAATTTTTTTGAATGAGTTCAAACTGGTCTTCCCTCCAATTTGTGTAAATTAGAATTTGAATAATCAAAAGAACCAACTCCTGTCCAAAAATTTCTACACCTCCACAAAATTCCAATGTCCATCTACCATAAGCTTATCCACTATAAGAACATCATCTATTTAATTTATGACAAATTAGGCCACTTATTGATACATTTATCCAAAATCCACACATCATTATACATATAAATGGAATTTCCTACATCAACCTTCCACCTTACAATAGCATTAGGATACTTTAGACCAACAGAGATAATTTTATGAGAAATTTAACATCCTTTCTTTTCATCCACATTAGAGAACCTAGTTCCATATTTGGATATAAGGATTTTATGCATAAAAGAATCCTTATCTTGAATAAATTTCCAAGCTAAATTTGATCTTAAGGGCGCAACCATGAATGAACATGACTGAAGACCTCGTCCTCCCTGCAAAACAAGTCTGCACAAAACCTTCCAGTTTACATAATGAATCCCAAATCCGCCATCTTGCTTATTCCATAAAAAACTCCTACACATCTTGTCAATTTCATCCAAAATACCTTTAGGCACAACAGAATATGTACAATGAAAAATTGGTAAAGCCTGTATAACAGATCTAATTAGAGTAAATTTCCTAGCAAGGGATAAGCATTTGTTTCGCCAAACATTCATTTTACTCAAAGTTTTGTCCATAATAAAAATAAATCATACTTCATTAACCTCCTTAATGCTAATTTGATACCCAGGTAATGGAACTCCTTAACTTGTTTAAAACCCATAATTTGGCTTATGATCCTCCTTTTCCTTCTCTTAACATGTTTCCCAAAAAGAATAAAAGATTTTTTTTAAATTAATCTTTTGCCCAGACCAATCATAGAAATCCCTCAAAATACCCTTAATCATTTTCACACTATATTAGTTTCTAAAAAAATAATAATATCATCTACATAAAACAAATACAAAATCCTCAGACCATTTGATTGAATTTGAACACCAATAGACTTATTCTTTTGAATATTTGCATTGGATAAAAGTTTTGAGCATAAAATGAAGAAGAAAGGTGGTAAAGGACAACCTTGTTGAAATCCACTCCTTACTGTGATCTAGTTAGGAAAATTTTCATTAATTATTAAAGAGAACCTCACCTCTTCAACACATTCCATAATCAATATAGAGAATTGAGGAGGAAACCCAAAATAATACAAAACTTTTCCTTAGTTAGCTCCAACTCATAGAGTCATAAGCTTGCTCCATATCAATTTTAAAAGATGCAAAGCTTTTAGAAGATTTAGAAAATTTGCGTTTATGAAAAACTTCATGAGTTATCAACACAAGATTAGATAGAAAACAACCATAAAAAAAAAAAAAGACCCTTGCTCTTCAAAAATGAGTTTTGGGATAATAAATTTCAACCTGTTCAAAAGAATCTTTGCCACCACCTTATACACCATTTTGCAAAGACTAATTGTCCTATTGTTAGAAGGGACCAATGGATTACTCACCTTTAGGATGAAAAAAACTAAAGTTTCTTTCCACTCATTTATTTTCTCAAGATAGAAAAACTGATTATTAGCATTCCAAAAATCCCCTATAATGATACTCCAATATAATTTAATAAATGAGTATGAGATACCATCATTACTAGGAGTTGTGAAACCTTCAACATGCTTTATAACACCTTTCAATTCTTCTAAATAAACCACTTCATCCAGAAAACATTTGTCCCTATAATCAAGTAAGCATAACGGATGTGGCCAACCATCAAGGATACAATCTTTGCTCTTCCATTTATTACTGAAAAATCTAAAAAAAGAATTTACAATTTGATGTTGATCTTCCACTACCACTCTATAATCATCTTTAACTTTAAAAATCCAATTGGAATTGCTCCCCCCCCGCTAGGAACTGATTGAAAGAACTTAGAATTGATATCACCCTTCGCCATCCACTTTACTTTGAACATTATCTCCACCATGTACTTAGCCGAGCTAAAGTAGAGTTTAGCTCATTAACTTTAGACCTAAGAATCCATAACTCCTCCGAACAACCACCTGAATCCATTGCCTTCATCTATAATTCCAAAATTTTTTGTTTCTATTTTTTTCAACTTATTAAAGTATTTTAATTTAGCTTTACTCCAATAAAACAAAGCTTTCAAAGATCTCTTCATCTTGATGTTCATAATTTGTCCAAAATCCCCAACCACCTTCTTATCCCAAGTTTTTTGGCCATGGCTGCTCAAGCAGGATATGAGGCCCAAACATCTTCAAAATTGAAACTCTTCTTATACTTAGAATTGTGATTTGAAAGACTTAAAATTATTGGATAATGATTAGAAACAACTCTAGGGAGATGCTGAATCATCTAATGTTGGAAAGAATTAATGGCAGTAGAATTCGGAAAACATCTATCTAACCTTTCAAATATCAGAGCACTACCAGACTTATTATTACACTATATAAATTTTGGGCTAATATAACAAATCATGAAGATCATTCTCAACCACAATAGACTTCATCTCTTTTGGTCCTATGGAAAAATAAAATCTTTTGCCTCCCATTTTTCCTTCTATGGATAATAAACAGTTAAAATCTCTCCCCACAACCAATGGATACTCAGAAGAAGAATATAATTCCACTTTCTCCAAAGTTCCCTTCTTTTCTGCACTTCTTTGCTTCCATAGATAGACACAATTATCCAGATACCTTTGCCAAGAATATCTAACTCCCCATTTTCAACTTGATTAAAAAAATCAAAAATAGAGAAATAAGCTCTATTAGATTTCCAAAGAACAAGTATACCTAAAGATAACCCATCAGATGGAACCTGAAAGAAATCCCAATCCACACCTATCAACTAATCAACCCCCTTTCTATCAATAAAAGAAAGCTTAGTTTCCAATAATCCCACACAAAAAAAAAACGTCATGCTCCTTAACAAACTCCTTAAGGTACAGAGAAGCTTATATTTTCCTAACTCCACAATAATTCCAGAAATCTATAAAGAACATTATTTATCAAAAGGAGATGTGAACCCTATTTTCCAATAACTTCCCCATCCACTCTTCTACTCATAGGAATCACCTTAAAAGGCCCAATACTATTCAGTTCTTTAGCAAGTTTTTCCATAGTAATAGATGAATCAATCCCGCAGGAGTTCCTCTATCCTTCTCACCCTCATTACCAACCAAACCAACATCAAGTTCCCTACCAACTCAATATAAAGGAATAATCTCCGCCTCCTTATAAACTTCATTTAAAATTTTAAAAGCATTAATATCAAAAGAGATAATTTTAAATAACAATCATTGGCTAATTTTGGTTATTGTAACACTGTAAAGGATTATTCGATAACCAATCAACCACTGTTTAAAAATATTACTTTTGATTTCTAGAAAATACTCATGTATACTTTTTTACAATCCATTAACTATAGAATTTAGCATATGATTCAAGTGGTTATTCAGTTTCATTACATGTAGTTAATGGTGTAAAAATTAATATTCCTTTTAATGAAATGATCAATGAGGATAGGGAATTCACATAACTAAATGTTAAATGTTTGAATTATTTATTTTGTACTTTAAAATATAAAGACTATTTATGAGTTTGAACATGCAATACGGGAAAGGAGATTTGGGATGGGTTATGTATCACTTATGAGGGAATTAGTGAAGTTAAATAGTCTAGGATAAATATCTTATTGCATTACTATGAACTCTTTTGTATGAAGTCTAACGAGACTATATCTGAAATGTGTATTAGGTTCACCTAGATAGTGACATCCTTATATGCACCAGGTAGAGAACAATCAGACTAAAAAAAATTATAAAATTTTATGCTATTTTCCTAGTTTTCATGTTGCCAACATAACTATAATTACCAAATCTAAAAATTTGAATTTTTATTTTATTGATAATTTTGCTGGGTCACTCATAGCCTATGACCAAGGAGTGAGAAAAGAAAGGTGATGTAGGAGAGAATTGTAGCACCAAAAGTAAATAATTTGAATAGTGACACAACATTTCAAGAGTTTCTTATGAAAAAAATAGAGATGTCATACACATAATTGGAGCAAAGGTAAAAGCAATAAAAAAATTAAATCTACTTCTGACACAATTTGCTTCGAGTTTAGGAAAGCAGCTCATCTCTCAACATGAACACTCACCCTATAAATGAGAAGGGTGAAGAAAAGCCAAAGATTAAGAGGGGCAAGCAAAAGATATAGAAAGCTCTTTGAGCCGACTCTTCTTCATAATCATCAGAATTAGAAGCAGGGGAGGAGGTAACAAATATGTCTTATGTATAATGATAATCTTGATCAATCAGATCAAGATAAGGTATGCCAACTTTCCCACGATGAATTACTCATTATTTCAAAAAATATTCATGATTTGTGTAAGAAGCATGCTAATTTAATTAATAAGCACACTATTTTAGATATCGATCATATGACAATATTAGATGAACTTGATGCATTAAATAAGAAGCATAAATACATATCCAATGCACATGATTCCTTGAAAACATCATATATTAAACTAGAAAACTCATTAAGTAATTTAAAAAACTTTCATGTCAACTAGATAGTAGTGAGCGTGCATTAAAACTTAAAGTGGAAAGCCATAAAAATGCTAAAAAAAAATTGAGAGCAAAAGTCGTTTCACTTGAGAACAATAAACCATCACCCACACTAGCTCAGTGGTACAATCCCTCAACATAACATGCATTAACTAAACCTCATATGAGGAACTATAACCAATATAAATTATTAATTCCATTTCATAGAGTTTTTTTAGGGGAATCCCATGGAGGGGCCTACGTATTAATTCAGGTAAAATTGTATAATCCTTAAAAGGACCTCAAGCTCACTAATGATGAAAAGAGCTACAAAAAAGAAAGAAAAAAAAAATTTAAGAGCTTGAGTTCCCTACTAAGCAAAAATATAATATAACCTAGGTACATTCTACAATGCACAAGAGCGAGTACCCAAAAAGAAGGAAGCAACCAAAATATAGGATCCAGATCTAGCTTCCCATCCAAAATGATGCCACAATGAACACCTGCACTTAGAAGATTATGCAAAAATAGGTGGTGCCCAAGATAGAAATAACACAAATAAAACCAAAGGCTAGCAGGTTGATAGATCCAACACTTATATGCCTAAGAAATAGTAAGAAGGCACCAACAGTTATTAAAAAGCACCAAGTTACTATCAGCAAAGTAGCCAATATAGTCAATAGGAACCCCATAACCCACATTAACATAGACATAAGAAAATACATAGTGTTTAAAAAACATGTTAACCACTAACTTAGTATAGATAGCCATACCAACAACCAAAAAATAGCAACCAGATCCATTTCTTGGAGTTAGGTGTTACTCTTGTGGCATGTTATGTCACATAGCCCACACTTGCACAATCCATCATAGAACACATCTAGTGTGGATGCCTAAATTACATTCAACTCATTCAATTAATCATAAGGTGGAACAAAAACTCACTTGGGTTCTCAAATCTAACTATTGAATGACTATGTAGGGGTTTTTTTCTTAAAAGACCTAGTGAGAGTATGTGGCACTTAGACATTGGATGCTTGAGGTATAACACTGGTGATATGAAGCAGTTCATCACACTAGAGACTAGGTAAGGAGGTAATGTGAGATTAGGAGATAGCACCGTAAGGAAAGTGGCAGGTTCAGGTATAATTGATAATCCTAAAAACTTTATGATTAAAAATGTCTTATTAGTTGATGGTTTAAAACATAATTTATTGAGTATTAGTCAATTATGCTATAAAGGCTTTGATATTAAATTTCTTTCTAACAAATGCATGATAAGCTTACATGGAAAATTTATGTTAAAAGGAAAACAAATTAAAAATATTTACATGTTAGACTTGAACTATATTGAATATTCAAATTCATTATACTTAAAAACTATAATTGATGAATCTTGGCTATGACATAGGAGACTATATTATGTGAGTATGAAGACTCTTAGGAATTTTACCCAAAAAAATCTAGCTAGAGGCATACCTAAGTTAGACTTCACTAAGGACCACCTATGTAATGCCTTCTAACTAAAGAAGCAAATAAGGTCTTCATTTCAGTTAATCAAAGTCATTAGTGCCTCTAGGCCACTATAAATTCTTCACACAAACCTTTTTAGACATGTTAGTACAGCCAGCCTAGGAGGGAAGACAAGAATTTTTAATAGTTGATGATTACTTTAGATTTACTTGGGTTAGATTTATAGAATATAAGATTAAGTCATTTGAATAGTTTAGAACTTTCTCCAATTGTATTTAAAGGAAATTAGGAAGTGAAACCTAAAAAATTCATAGCGATCATATTGGAAAGTTTAAAAATGATAAGTTTGAATCCTTATATCAAGAGATAGGAATATAACATAATTTCTCTGCCCTTAGGACCCCCTAATATAATGGAATAGCCGAAAGGAAAAAATAGAACCTTGGTGGATGCTACTAGGGCAATATGAGCTGAGTATTCACCTTCTAGGTGTTTTTGGGCAAAAGCTGTGAAAACTGCTAACTATATTTTAAATAGGGCGAATGTTAGATCCAAACTTAATAAGATACCCTATGAACTCCTTAAGGGTAGGACACCCAACCTTTCTCACCCGCATGTCTTTGGATATAGAGGTTTCTTCTTAATCAATGGAAAATTACCTTAGGAAAGTTTGATCACAAATCTGATGAAGGTGTCTTCTTAGGTTACTCATCTATAGGTAAGGCCTATAGAATCTTCAATAAGAGAACCCTATTAGTAGAAGAGTCTACCCATGTGTTATTTAATGAATCAGATAGGACCTCAGAATTTAAACTTGAAGAATACAAAGTGGACATCATTCAAGGGGTAGAAGCAATTGCTATAAGCGAAAGAGTAGAACCTCAAGAAAAATTGCCTAGATAATGGAAGTATTCTTCTAGTCATGCTAAAGAACTTATTTTAAAATACCCATTTAAAGATGTTAGAATTAGGCATGAACTTAAGAAGGAAGTGAGAAATTTAACTTTTATCTCTATGATAGAATCCACCAACATAGATCAAGCCCTAGTTGATGAATTCTATATCCTTGTAATACAAAAAGAGTTAAACCAATTTGTAAGAAATGATTTATGAGAACTAATCAAGAGATCTAAGTACCATAGTGTTGTTGGAATGAAGTGGGTATTAAAAATAAGATGAAGGACTCTGGAATAGTAGTGAGAAATAAAACCAGATTAGTAGCAAAGGAGTACAACTAGATAAAATGAATAGATTTTAAGGAAACCTTTACCCCTATAGCTAGATTAGAAATCATTAGGGTACTGTTAGCCTTTGCTTTCTTTAAGGGTTTTAAAGTGTATCAAATGGATATTAAGAGTGTCTTCCTAAATGATGTGATTCAAGAAGATATTTATATTGAGAAACCCCTAGGTCTCCCAAATTATGTTTTCAAACTAAAGAAGGCTTTATAGGTAGAAGTAAACACCTAGAGCTTGGTATGAAAGGCTGAGCACTTTTTTTCTAGATAGAAACTTTATTAAGGGTAGTGTAGACATCTCACTCTTCCTTAAGAAAGAAGGAGAATACTTAATCATTTTCCAAATTTATGTTGTTCACATCTTGTTTGGACACTCAAATAAAAACCTATGTGATGAATTTTAAAAAACAGTGAGTAGAGAATTAGAGATAAGTATAATGAGAGAGCTAAACTACTTTCTTGGATTTAGTGTAAAGCAGATGAATGATGGAACCTTTCTTAGCCAATATAAATACATCAAGTATATCCTTAAAAAGTATGAAATAGATAATACTAAGACAATGAACACTCCCATGAGCACTATTATTCAATTAGACTAGCACCCAAATAGAAAATCATTAGATAAAAAAATGTATGGGGAATAATTGGATAACTTTTTTACTTAACTTCTAGCTTGATGGATATTATGTTTAGTGTTTGCCATTATGCTAGATTTACAATTGATTTTAAATAATCCCACATGACTACTATTAAGAGAATCCATAGATATATGTTAGACACTCAAAACCTAAGAATCGGGTATCCTAGACACAACACTTAATTTGAAATAATAGGATATTCTGATTCTAATGTTGTAGGATGTAGGGTAGATAAAAAAGTACTTCTAGAACCTACCAATTCATAAGACAATCCTTAGTTTTCTAGTCTAGTAGAAATAAAACTCAGTAGCCATTTTCACAACTGAGGCATAATATATAGCAGTAGGGAGCTGTGTTGCTCAAGTCTTATGGCTAAAGCAAGAACTCTTAGATCTTGGACTACCTGTAGGAATCATTCAAATTATGTGTGGCAACACTAGTATTATTTACATATCCAAAAATCTAATTCAACACTCCCGCACAAAGTATATAGACATTAGAAATCACTTTATAAGAGATTATATATCCAAGAAAGATATAGAATTACATCATATAGCTACAAGAGATCAATTGGTAGACCTCTTCACAAAACCCCTAGCCTACGATACCTTTAGCACCTTAAGGATAAAATTAGGTGTTATAGACATTCATGCATAATTTTATATAAACAAAAAAATATATTTGAAATCATTCATTAACATGTGTTAACCTATATGTATTTATTCTTATGCATGTTATGCGTTATTGTTTATTTTTTATGTTTAAAAAATAAATAAAAATAAAAAATAAAATAAAAATTTAAAAAATTTGTTTTAGATGTTTCCTGATCACACACACACACACACACACATCTCACTAACTCACAAAATCTTTAAGAAAATTTTTCTTATCGTATTGTATAATCCATGTTTGTATTGTATGATATGCATATATGCATAGATCACAACACTTCATTTAATCGACAGTTTATATTAGATTAAATGTACATCATACTGTATGAACCAGTACTCTTACTGTACATTCTACATGTAATTAACCATTGAGGATTAATTCATTTGGTATGAAATTATTGTGAATCACATGGTACGATACATCTCTTTGTATTGTACGTTACACGTGACAAACTGGAGTGGGACTAATTTAATTCGACCTGTATGATAATTATTGTATTTGGTATTGTATGAACACCTGTTCATCCTGTACGATAGTTTTAATCAAACACCGTATCAACAACTCATTGGGAAGAGCTCAATTCCTTAAGATCATCCAGTACGATACATGATCGTACTGTACGAGTTGACCACTTTTTTGGACAAGTCATCCAGATGAATTAACTTCTCTGATCGTACTTTATGAACCTCAATTGTACTATATGAACTGCCTAAAATCTATAAATTATAAGGAATTGAACATTTCAAACTCACTTAACTCACTACTCTTTCAAACTCATACCCTTTAAACCTTGAAAAAGAAGTTGTGAGAAACTAACATATTTATGTAAAAAATCTTCAAATAGAAAAATGACTGGATCTTCTTGAATGGTAATAATCCAACATAATTATATGTTCAAGAATCTCCTCTTTTCAACCATTGAAGAAGATAGGATTATATACACTATAGAATAATTATAAAATTTTCATTGCATGGATTATAGAAACAGGATGTTTATAAGAAGATAATTAAAGCCCAACAATATTATTTGGCATTAATAGTCAAGCAACAATTACTTGAGAGGTTCTTCCCAATCATCTCAGTAATATGTTAGCTGATTTTTACATTGCAAACATCAAAGTGGAAAGATACTAGAGGTTGGAGCTTATGAACAAAGAATTTACCAAATCTCTTGCTTTGGACTACATCATTGGAAGTTGGAATAGACATCTGAAATACCTATTAATGTTATTCTTAAGTATTTTGCGATTGTCCTGGATTTTTTGTAATTGTCTTCTATTTCTATTTTGTAGCTTCCTTTTGCTTTTGTCTTTCTATTTGTTTTTTAAACTTATTAGATTGATTATGGGATCATTACTAGATACTATTTTTTAACCGGATGGAAACTCTGGGATACAAACCAACCCTTGGGTTGTTTAAAACTTTGGTATCCCCTGCATCTCAACGGTTCTAAAATAGGAAATATTGGGTTTCATTTCAAAAATAATAAGTTTAATTTAAACAAATATGATTTCAATAAGGTTCTTTTTTTCTATTGATCAAGGATCTATTAGTTTTTATTTCCTAGTTTGTATTAGGTTGTTTACTTTTTCATTTTAATGCAACTTTTGCATTTCTTCAAAAAAAAAAAAAAACAATTAATTGGATGACGAAAGTTTGTAGATGATAGCGAGGAATTTTAATGGTGGAGATCAATAGTGGCCGTTGAAAGTGCAGTAGATATTCTTAGCACTCTCAGCTTTGAGCCTACCATTCCTATAAAATGCAGCACTATTTAGAAATTTATTTAGAGTGATATTTTAATATATTTGGCTAAAAAAGCAGTTAGTCCACCGAGCAATCCCTATTGTTCCACTGGATCATATATCGTTCATTTAGCATTTTTGTGCCTTATTATTATTTTTTAAAGCATTTTTGTGCCTTATTATTATTTTTTAAAGCATTTTTGTGCCTTAATGATGTCATACTAGAATGATCAACGTCTCATTAAATTTGTCTTGTTGAGCCGCTCGATTTAATGATAAGCGTGTAAGATTTTGGAATCTTTTGGTTCTTCAACTAATGTTTAAAGTTTTTAAATATACACAAAATATTTGATTTGGCTTCATTGATAGTCAGATCAAATCATTTGTGGCTTCAATAGGATAATCTCGTTGATACATTTTGTTTGACTATAAATTTATTAAAATTAGAGTTCATTTGGTCTTTCATTTAACTGTAGAATTTTTCAATACATATTTTATTTGAAAGTTCACGTCGATCATATGAATTTTTTGCATGCGAGTCAGGAATAACATTACAAATATACCTTTTCTAATTTTTTAATTATGAAGTTTTTTTTTTTGTAGCGCAGAAGAAGGTCAATTTTAATTTACTAAACGAAGTGACATAACAAATTTTACTTGAGCCGATCAAGTGGCATAAATTTAAATCACGATATTTACACCAAAAATACATATTATCTATCCTAAACTACCTTGTAATTCAGCTTATTATAAGAAAAATTTTCACATCACAGCTCAACCCAATAAACTGAACGGTAACAGACAATTATTTCTGAAACCATTGCCTTGTCATGGCTTATTCTGGTATCTACTTCCTCTTCTATATATCATCTGTATGAGCGGAGAGAAGACGGTCTGAGGAGAAATTTACTATTGAAACGTTTTGTATCTTCTGCATGTCTGTGTTGTACAATTCTTTTAGATATCATACATTTATAGTGAAAGACAGTTTCAATACTGGCGTCCATAAGCCACAACCACTCCAAAAACAAGATCACTGTTTCGGAATCTAAAACAAACCTTTTTCATCTTTTTCAGTAACTGTAAAGTTTGATGGAGCACAGATGATTGGGCTTGGATTTAGTTAGTACAAAAGATGGCCAGTGGCTGAAGTCCGGTCCACACTATTTGATTGGCTTCAAAAAGGAAAAGAGAGGACCGGAAATCAGAGATTCTTCCCAATGCTTTCTTTTTGCTACTTGCATATGTGGCTTGGAAAGCTTTCTGCAAAGGCTAATTAAGATTAACCAGATGAAGGGGAGAGAAAGATAGAGCCTTCGGTTTTATCTAAGAAAATATGTGCACAAAATTATAATTAATATTTTTAGAAGTCCCAAAATATTTTAAAAGAAACGACCACAGATAAAACTCTCCCTCTTGAATACTAACTTTGATTTTAACAGAGATAATCATTGAGAATGATTAAGGGTAAGGATAAAGTAGGTTGACAAATGACTGATTATTATTGTAGGTAATCATTTAGATTAGTGGCTTTGTTTTATTCAATTATTGGCTTTGTCGTTTGAACTGTCTTTTGGCAATTATTGGTTTCCACATGTTCTTTTTTCAAATCCATCTTATTTTTTTATGGTACTAAATCTTATTGTTACTTTTTTTTTTCATAATCTCCCGTTAATAGAGGTGATTTTTGTGGCATTTTTTTTTTAAAGCTTTCAGATTTACTGTATACAAAACTCAGTAAATTTTCAATATCATAATGTATTCATTTCCATGTGAAAAAGCTTAAGGAAAAAATGAAGAAGAATGCAACTTTAAATAATCGCCTTATATGATGTTATTTTAAATTTGTTTAATTGTATTGACTAATAATGTCCATATTTGAGGAAAAGACAGAGTATGAAAGGAAATAAAGAAATTGTTTCTGGTAGTTAAATTGATTAATTTTTTTAAAATTATTATACAATTTTCTAAATTGCATATATTCTTAATTAAATTTCATGTTTCCACATTCAATTCTTTTTTAATGAAAAAAGAAAATCTCAAGTACCAAATTCAATTAAGTTTTTCTTTCATGTTTCTATTTCGACTCATTTATTCTTCTAATACTTTTTATACCAATCATTTCAAGTTTGTCACATATAGCTTCTTTTTTATCAAAAATAAAAATAACAACCACAACAACATCAAAACTTTCTCCCACTACGTGTGGTGATCAGCTATATGAATCCTTTTTCTTCATTGTGACATGTTAAAAGTCAAATTCTCATTTAAATCTGAAAAGGAAAGATCATTTCTGATATTATCTAACCAAGTCTTTTTAGGTCTACCTCTACCATTCTTAACAAAAGTCAAATATAGTACATCTACTCTCCTAATCGGGTCGTCGGAAGGTCGTCGTTCTATGTGACCAAACCATCTGAGGCGACTCTCTCTAATCTTATCTTCCACTGGAGCCACACCAACCTTTCATGAATATGCTTATTTCATATCCTATCTCTAAGAGTAAAGCCACTTATCCACCTGACCATCCTCATCTTTGTAACAATTAACTTAGTATTATGCTTCTCTTTTAATGGACAACAATTGGCACTATAAAGCATTGCTGGTCTCACACCATCTTATAGAATTTTCCCTTAAGTTTGAGGGGGACTTTTCTATCACTCAACAAGCCTGATGCATTCCTCCACTTCAACCATCCAACTAGAATTATGCTGATAATATCCCAATCTATTTCACAATAACTGTAAAAAATAGATCCAGGATATCTAAAATGTGTACTCTTATTAATGACTTGATTATCCAAAGTCACAATCCGCTCACTAGGTCTATTACTACTAAAATTATACTCCAATAATTTAGTTTTAGATCTAATCAATTGAATTCCTTAGACTCTAAGGTTGGCCTCCATAATTCAAGTTTACCTTCAACTCCCTCTCTAGATAGTCTTATCATCAAAAAGAATATCATTAGCAAAAAGCATACACCAAGTTTCTTCCTTAGACAACTGTCTATTGAGAACATCCATGACTAAAGAAAAAAGATATGGGCTTAAGGCTGATCCTTGATGTAATCCAACTGAAATAGGAAAATACTTGGTCAAACAACCTTGTGTTCGAACACAAGTAATAGCTCCTATATACATATCTTTAATGATTTGAATATATGCATTATTAACTCCTTTCTTTTCAAGAACTCTCCATAGCAGTTCTCTTGGAACTTTATCATACGCTTTCTCTAAATCGATAAATATTATATGTAGATCCTCCATATTCTCTTTATATTTCTCCATCAAACCTCTCAATAAATGTATGGCTTCCATTGTAAACCTACCTTATATGAATCCAAATTGATTATGAGAAATATTAGTATCACACCGTAACATACGCTCTACCCTCACATAGTTTTAAAGTATGACAGATTAACTTTATCCCCATATAATTCGCACATTCTTTGCATCACCTTTATTCTTAGAAATAAGAATTAACGCACTCGTTCTCCTCTCATCTGACATCTTTTTAGTGTTTAAAATAATATTAAAACGTTTAGTAAGCAAAAAAAGTCCATCATCTCTTAAGCTTTTCAAAACCTATAGTGGAATATCATCAGGTCCAATAGCTTTTCCATACTTCATTTTCTCTAAAGCTTCTCTTACTTCGGTTTTACTAATATGCGGATAAAAGTAGAAATATTCATTTACATTTAGGATGCTAAGGTAACTAAAGTCAATTGCATTTTTATATTTTTCATTAAATAGTTTAGCCAAACATCACATCCACCTTTATTGAATATCATCTTCTAAGAAAAGTACTTTTTGATCTTCATCCTTAACACACTTCACTTGAACTAAATCCTTGCTACTCCTATCTTTTTTTTTGCTAAATTATACATATATCTTTCTCCCTCATTAAATCTAATATGTTATATAAATCAGTAAAAGCTAAGATCTTTGCATCGCATATTACTTTCTTAGATTCCTTACATGCCTCTTCATATCTTTCCCTAATTACCAAAATTTATATATAAATCAATTTTTTAATAAATCTTTCTATTTTTTTATCTTTTTTTGTTCATTTCCAATTCCACTACAAATTATTTTTGCTATTAATGAGCTTTTCTCTTTTGATACTGCAAGCTCATCTTTTAATATAGCCACTTTTTCCACATAACATTTGCATCCTCACCAATACAAATTTTAAGATCTAAAATCTTTTCTCAAAAATTTTTTTTGCTAATATTCTTTAAAAGTCCCCATCTAAACCTAGAATATCATTTTTCTTAATATCAGTGCAGTGGCCCTTGCACATTTGTCATAGTATTCCGGTGATATAATGTGTAGCTTTCTTGGACGCCATAGCATAAACATAATTTTTTTAAAAAGATTCATGTCATCATATTCAACAACTTTACGCTAGTTATCAAGTACCTAATGCAACCCTCCACTTTTCTCATATAGGACTCGGAACCTGGAAACGACATTATTTTAATTTGATGAATATAATAAAAAATTGTTAGATAATAATAATTTATCAATAGTTGCAAGAAATTTTCCTGATTATGATATATAGAAAATGACAAAGAAAAGTATAAATACTGAGTGAAAATATAATGGTGAATAATGTCTTCTTCCCCCTTATTATGTAGATAGTAAAAGAAAGGACTACACCAAAAGTTGAGGCTTATCTCCTTATAAGAACAAGAAGAAGGTAAGATTGTAAAAATTGGACTGAATATTAAAAAAGAGAATATATTTATTAAAAAGTTCAATTAGGATTTAATTAGATGACATATTAAATATTAAATTTTAAATAAAAAATAAATGATAATAATAATATAATAATTATAAAATAATAAGAATTTAAGATTAAAAATAAATTTAGTTTGCATGATAGTTAATTACAATTTAACATACATTATTACTAATTTATGTTATTTATTTAGATAAAATTTATAACTATAAATTATACACAAAATTTATATTATAAATTTATTTATATAAGTCATTCATATATATTTGATCATTTATAAATAATAAGTTAATAAAAAAAAATCAACCCTCTGCCCTCATGCCAGAACCGCCCCTGGAGATTCCAAGGCTCTATCCAGTGGCGGAGCCAGAAAATTTATTGAGGGGGGGGCCTAAATTATTTTATTAAAAATTTCCCTCAACTTTTATCATCCTGGCTTGGGACCGGCATAGGCAGTTTTAAAATTTTTATTTAAAACATAAACTACTAAATATAAAATAAAGTACACTTACAATCAACGGGGTTGGGACCGCCACTGCTTACAATTTATACCTTATGTTCTTCATATTTTGAAATAACTGAATAATAATATCATTGTTAACACAATCTAAAATTTTCTTTTCAACATAAGCGACTAAAGTATCGTTCATCCACTGATCCCCAATTCGATTGCGTAGCCGATTTTTTATGATTGTCATTGCAGAAAATACTCTTTCAACTCCTGCTGTTGCAACGGGTAGTACTAATGCCAACTTCAATAGCCTAAAAACAATAGGATATAGTATTTCCTTCCTACTATGAACCATTTTTTCAGCAAGACTTCCGATATCTTTTAATAATGAAAATTGTACATCAAACTGCATATCCATAATATAAGTTTCAAGTTGATTATCAAGAATCATCAAATCAGAAGGAGTGAAATCACTTGGATATAAGTTTGCCAATTTAATTAACTTGTCTTTGTTGAATGCACTGAACAAATTTGATGGATTTAAACAAGAAATACACAAAAGTATAAATTAAAAATTTAAACTAAATACTATAAGTTGATCTAAATTAAAAATTTAAACTAAAACATTATAATTTATAAAACATACTAATATATTATAATGAAAGACTATAATGATTTTTTTTTAACCTAAACAGAACTACATTTAAACTAAAGCATTAAAAAAACATTTGGCATGCAAACAAATTTTCATTTTTTGACCTAAACAGCAAACTAATTAACTAAAAACTGGACAACATCAAACGAAGTTAATCCACAAAAATGAAATACAAATGAAATCAATATGAGTATATGACTTACATAGAAACCAAATATCAACAGATGAAATGATACACAAGTAACACAACAAAATTAAACAAAATCTAAAGAAATTTTGAGAGGTACTAACCTTCAACGCTTCAGCTATTTGATCGAAAAACTGAAGATGGGATTGCCCGAGAGAATAGGCGAGTGAATGCACAGCAGCACAGCCGCTTCCTGCGTCGAACTGAATGCCGAACGCCGTCAAACTGCAGAGGTACGGGCTGCCAAACTGAATGTCGACAGGATGAAACTTTTGGAAAAACAGGAAGCTGCTGCGTCGCGCACTCGTGATGGAGGCAGAGGCAAACGAAGGAATGCCAAACGCCGCTTCCTTCTCCCGTTCTCCGCGCAGAACCGAACAGAGGAACAGAACGTGTGTGAATAGCCGAAAAAATTAGGGCAAAAAGATGTTGAACCGCACAAATAGTGAAATAGGCCAAACGATATGCACGCATATGGGTTTTTTTTTTGGCGGAGGGGGCACGTGCCCCCACGGGACCCCATGTAAATCCGCCGTTGGCTCTATCCTTTTGTTTATTACCTTTTACCCAAATTTTTAGCGAGGGTGATAATAAAGTGTTCTTGCCCTTTTGGTGCTATTTTTTTCATGGTGGTTACTTCCAGCTCCAACCTGTGGGATAAGCCTAAAGGTTTCTTTTACTATGAGTTAGAAGGTGTTAAAACGCCATCTTGATCTTTTAAGGAGGTTGTTTCCAACAACACCTCGACATGTGAAAACTTTTTTACTATAATTTAGTAAAAATTTTAAGGTGTTCATGCCTGTCCTTTTGTCTGATGAAGATGTTCTTAAATTAGCCTCTCCTTTTCAATTCACATTAGTAGGAAAGTTTGCTATGAGAAGGCCGAATCTTTATTCTATATGTTTCTTTTTTGGTAAAATTAAACTATCCAATTTTTACTCAATTAGTTTTTTGGATTCTCATTATGTTGCCATTTAGTTCTGAAATGATTTAGATTATAGTAGGGTATTTGCAAGAAGAGCTTACTATATTAAAAATTGTCAAATGCATCTTCTAAAATGGATGTCGTTCTCTAACATTAAGGAGGATTTGATCTAGATTTTGTTTCCTAATCTTCAATTGCATTTTTTTTAATCTCCAGGACATGCGTTGGGTTCAATTTTTGGTAGGCCTCTCCAGACTGAGCAAGCAACTACTTCTAGGACTCATCCTCCTCACAACTAGAGTTTTAATTGAAGTTGATATCACCAAAAAACATGCTAAACTTAGGTTCAAAAGCTTTTGGTTATTTACATAAGGTGGAATTTGAAAAGGTGCCTGATTTTTGTTCCATTATAAAGTTTATGGTCATCTTGTGAGCGATTGTTTCATTTTGTACCGGAATTTAAGGAAGAAAAATTCAGCTCCCTCTATGCTGAATGTTGGTTCTACACCGACCTAGTAAGTTACTATCAAGAATGATAAATGGTTGATACATAACAATGGTGTGGAGCCTACATCTTTTAATGCATATAATGGGAAGGAGGTTGATATCAATAATGTGCAAAAAAACAATTTGGAATTGCTGGGGCCTGAGAGGAATCTCTCTAGAATGGATGTTCCTATTCAGGAGAATATGAAAATTAATGGTGAACATTCTAATTATCCTCAACTTTGCATCTCAATTAACTTTATGCTTCAAAAACATTACTAATACAAATCCTTAGCCACCCACCTCTTTACCTATGAATGTGAATAAAGAAGATGAAAAGATGGTGACCGATTGGAGGCTAAAGATTTGTCTAATGATGATTTTGAAGAGGGGGCATCTTTTCTAAATTGTAATTTGGGTCCTAATGAGGTGAACCGTACTTGTTGTTAATATTAAATCTACATCTTCATCTTATGAAGATAGCGCTTCTAACGTAAATGATGATGATGGCATTAATAAAGTGGGGAAAAAGAAAGGCAAACAAAATAAAGTTCTTCTATCCTCTACACCATGTTCTACTAGAGCTAATACTTCTTTAAAAGAATTTGATGGTTACAGCTCTTATATGGAATGCAAGGGGTATTGGAGGAATGGGTTCAAAAGTAAGAGTTAGGAATCTATGAAGAATTCACAATATTCATTTATTGGTTTTAATTGAGCCTTTTTTATTGTCTAAAAAGTTTGATATTACTACTTCTCATTTGATATTTTCTATGAAATTTACCAATTGCTCTAAAAAAATTTGGATTTTGTGGATTAATTATTTTACTGCTAATATTATTTTTGAATGTCCCTATGTTGTGTATTCTCATATTAGCTTTAATAATATCAAATGCAATACATTTTTTTTAATTAAAACCCTCAGAGGGGCCTGAACGTTAATATAAAATAAATAGTTACAGAGTCCTTATAGGAGACCATCGGCTCATGACTAATGCTCTTACGAGCTACAAAACAAAGCAAAAGAAAACCTATGAGCCAATTGTCTCCACTAATCAAAAATACAACCCTAGTAACATGCTAATGATGCTATAGATAAGCATCCAAAAAAGAAAGATATTATGATTACAGTAAGGCCCAATCTTTCTGAAGAAAATCATGAAGACAACCCTAAGCAGCTCCACCTGTAAAGAAGAGATGATGCAAAAGAAAGAGCGACACCAAAATAAAATATTAGTTAAATAAAAACAAAGAAGGGAATAGCTACTAGTAGAAAAGAAACAAAAAACAATTCTATTCCATGTAAAGCTAGTCTTAGAATTAAGACTAAAAGAGCTAAAAAAAAAATCAAATGTAATACATCTTTTATATATGTTGCATTCTCTAGGGTTAATCACTTGCCTCCTTGGGGGGAATTATCTAATTTTGCTCTTTCGTCTAATGGCCATTGGTGTGTGGGTGGCAGCTTCAATATAATTTCTAATGCTTTTGAAACAATTGGAGGGAATCTTCCTAGTCAACATGCTATGGATGATTTTAATTCTATGATCACTTATTGTAATTTGCATGACATTGTTTATTAGAGTGGTAATTTTATGTGGAATAGAGCCACTATGTGGCAAGGACTAGACATGATCCTTTTTAATTCTAATTGAATTGCTAAATTTCCTATGACTCTTGTGAAAAATTTAAGTAGAACCAATTGTGATAAAAAGCCTTTGCTTTTAAGTATTAATGCTAATAGTTATTTTGCTACTTCTGCTTTCAGACTCGAAAATATGTGGTTACTTTATAATAGTCTTATGGATTTAATTCGAAACAATTGGCATGCTCCTATATTTCATAATGGAATATCTAGATTATGGTCTAAGTTGAGCAGGATGAAGCAAAAGCTAAGATAGTGGAACAAATTTGTTTTTAAAAACATTTTCTCCAACATTATGGAAACAAAAATTTAAAGTTATTGATTTGAAAAAGTCGACTTGGATGATCCAACTAGTGACAACCTTGTTACTCTTAATTATGATAAACTTGTTATGAATCTATTTTCAGGGAGTATAATTTTGATGATAGCAAATACTTATGGTTCTCTACGACTGCCTTGCCTACTAATATTTCTGGTCCATAAGATTAAACTGCAATTTGAACTAGCTCATGATTGGGTTGACTAGGTCTGAGTTAGTTTGTAAACTTTTTCCTTTCTTAAGTCTATTATAAATGAAGTGGTTCATGATGCTAAGTAACCTTGCACACAAACACTTGGGAGAAAATTTCTGATTGATTTTAGAGTTCTCTATTTTTGGTCACATCGTCTGGGACGATCCAAAAATTGGCCTAGAAGATCAATTAAAAATAGAAACCCTAATTAGAGCATCCTGGTTAAGGCAGTTGTAATTAAGAGCATCGTCGTGGACGATATTTGTATCGGCCGGGATGATAGGCTCAAATAAAAAAGAATCAGCCACCAGATCTATTTATGTATTGTTTATTTTTGGATATCGTCTAAGACATCATCCTGAACGATGCAACACAATTATGCCTAAATTAATCTGGTAATTAAGGAAAGCAATTAAGATTTGATTTCTCGATCATATCATCCTGGACAATCTCAGGATCTGCTAGCACGATCAGTTCATAAACCTTAGTTGTCTCTGGATGACCAAACATTGGCCAGCTACTAATCAGAGCAATGCTTTGGATGATTTTCACGAATTTAACTAATCGTCCGAGACTATCATGAGATCAGCCTTGACGATCAAGCTATTTTTTCATCATCCAGACATCTATTCAGTGTGATTATCTAGACAACATTTAATGACTTGTACTAATCATACAGGATGATATTCTATCGTCTTGGATGATATGAACAAAAACCTTTTGATCATCCTAAATCGTCCTAATTGATTGAGCTTAATTTGCACTGATCATACAGGATGATATTTATATCATCTTGGATGATAAAATTGGTTTGTTGTAATTAAGAGCTATTCTGAAGCTCTTATATATAAGACCTCTTATTCTACCCAAGAGATCATCTTTTACTATTTTCTTGACCTGAGAGAGCCTAGAGGAGAGGGAGAGAAAGGGAGAGAGAGAGGATCTTATGAGGGGGAGTTTTTGAGGGGTTTCATAAAGATTGATCCAAGAAAGTATCCTATCCATCTTCTCTGATCATCATCCCTTATTCTTGGAGGTTCGAGAGAGGTCCACTTCAGCAATCGATCAAAGTTCTTTTCCCACTTCAGGAGGAAGCAAAAGGAGTTGGGTTTTCTATCTCACCGGTGTCGGTGGAAAAGAAGGTTTTTATGCAGGCTTCTCTGCCTTGCTGTGGGAGAAAAAAAAGAGTCACTGAGTTTTATGCAATACTCAGAGGGCGCCTCCAGAGAGTGGACGTAGGTCGAGTAGACCAAACTACTAGAAATTTATGTGTTCTTTACTACTACTTTTTTCGCATTTAATTTCTGCACGTTAAATTTATTTGTGGTGAATTTTTGTTTGATTGAGTTTTTGTTTTTGATTGAAAGATTTTTTAAAATACCAACTCACCCCCACCCCCCTCTTAGTTAGCTTGGGATAGTTCATAAGGGCTTAACATCCCTAACAAACTTTCAAGTGATATCAGAGTGGGATTCATAAAATCAGAATTTTGAAAACTTTTGAATTTCGATTCATGGCTAACTCCAGTAAACATAATACTGTGGAAGAGTATTCTATTAAATGATCACCTTTACTTGATAATATTCCTTTTAATTTTTGGAAAACTCATATGTCTAAATTTTTATAATCGATTGACTACCGCATGTGAATGCTTGTTAAGGATAGTTATACACATCTGTTCAGCTTAATGCTTGTTAAGCTGAACTTTCTTTTACTTAATGGAATTTTGATGAAAGAGATTTAGCACAACTTAATATAAAATGTTTGAATTTTTTTCTATGCTTTGAAATCTAAAAATTATATGCGTGTTTCAACTTGTGCAATTGGTAAAGAAATTTGGGATAGATTGTGTATTACTTATGCAGGAACCAATGAGGTTAAGCAATCTAGATTGAATATATTGTTGCATGACTATGAACTTTTTCATATGAAATCTTCTAAACTAATTTCTGACATGTATATTAGGTTTACTCAAATTATCACATCATTACTTGTTTTATGAAGAGAGCTAACTAATTATGAAAGAGTAAATAAAATTTTAAGATACTTGCCTTCTTCTTTTGATGTTAAGATCACTACAATTGCTGAATCTAAAGATTTAAATACTTATTATTTTGATAATTTACTTGGATCACTTATTGCTTATGAGCAAGAGGTAAATTAAAGAAATCTTGATGCATGTCAGAAAAAGAAGGAGAAAATTGTGGGTGCTAAGGCAAACAACACAGACACTAATTCTTTTGGATCTGAAAGCAATGATGTTGCCTTAATCATGAGGTAATTCAAAAGCATTCAAAGGAAGAAGCATAAGAACCATCAGAAGTGGAATAAAGGTAAGTGTAGTAAAAATTTTAAGAATTCTAATGATATGATCTACTTTGAATGCAGGAAAACAAGACACATTAAAACTAATTATCCTACACTTAAATCTCACTCAAGCAAAGAGAAGGGTGAGGAGAAACCCAAGTTCAAAAAGGATAAGAAGAGGTTCTAAAAGGCATTCTAGGCAAATTCAGCATCGGACTCCTCTGAGACTGAAGTTGAAGAGGAGACTACAAACTTGTGCTTAATGGCGAATGATCATCTGGGTCAGTTTGACCAAAGATAAGTATGTGAACTAAACTACAAATAATTACTTGAAGTTTCTATACAAGAGGAAAATTAAGAAATCACATGCTAGTTTAAAATTGGAGTTTTTAAATATGAAAAAAGAGCATGAAATTTTACTTAAAGATCATTTTATAATCGATAGAAATCACATTGCATTATTGATGAGTTTGATACATTAAACAAAAAACATACTAAATTATCTGTTGCATATTTTTCCTTGAAGTTATCTTATGTTGAGTTAGAAAAAGAGTTTAAGAAATTAGAAAATCTCAAATCTTTTGAATATAACAAACCAACATTGCATACATCGCATTACTTTAAAAGGAAGCATTACTACCTAAATAGATTAGTAAGTCCATTTCATGGTGTTAGATATTTTTCATGTGGCATGTTAGGACATATTTCACATACTTGCACTATTCACCGTACTACACATTAGGCATGGAGACCAAAATTGCATGATTCATAGCATAACATACATACATTGCATTCTTCTTTCCTTAAGAAGGGACCAAACATGTTTGGGTTCCTAAATCTAGCGTTTGATGATTTTGTAGGCTTGCTCTCATAAAAGGCCTCGTGAGAGCATGTATTACCTGGACAACAGATGATCATGACACATGACTGGAGATGCTAATCAATTTATTTTGCTGGTGGCCAAGGCTAGAGGCAAGGTTACACTTGGACACAACCCCACCAAAAATGTTATAGGCATATGTATAATTAAAAACTCTAAGAACCTTTTGATTGAAAATGTTTTGCTTGTAGATGCACTGAAACACAACTTGCTCAACATCAGTCAGCTTTGTGATAAAGGCTTCATCATAAAATTCTTGACAAATACTAACATTATAAGTTTAAATAACAACACTATTTTATAGAGAAAGCAGATCAATAATGTTTACATGCTTGACTTAAATAATATTAAATGTGCTGGTTCAATTTGCTTAAAAACTTCTATTGATGATTCATGGATGTGGCATAGGAGGTTATATCATACCAGTATAAAAACCCTTAGAAGAGTGACCCAAAAGACCTAGTTATCGGTGTCCCCAAGCTTAAATTCTCTAAAGACCATCTTTGTGATGCCTGCCAACTAGGGAAGCAAGTTCAATCTTCTTTTCACTCCATTAAGGACATTAGCACCTCAAAACCTTTAGAAGTCCTTCACATGTATTTGTTTGGACACATTAGCATTGCTAGCTTAGGGGGAAAAGTTTATGGATTTGTGATTGTCGATGACTACTCGAGGTTTACTTGGATTAGATTTATGTCACATAAGAATGAGTCTTTTAATGAGTTTAGATCCTTCTTAACTTGGATTCAAAAAAAGCTAGGTTATGAGATTTTGACCATCTATAGTGACCATGAGTGAGAGTTTTAAAATGAGAGATTTGGAGACTTCTGTGAGGATAAGGGGATTAGTCACAACTTCTTAGCTCCTAGGACCCCTCAGTAGAACAAGATAGCTGAAAGAAAGAATCAGACATTAGTTGAAGCTGTTAGATCCATGCTTGCTAAGTATTCACTTCCAAAATAATTTTTGGCTGAAGCAATAAACACAATTTGTTTTGTGTTGAATAGGATGAATGTTTGAGCCAAACTTGATAAGACACCCTACGAGATCCTTAAGGGTTGGACACCCAACCTTTCCCACCTCCATGCCTTTGGATATAAGGTTTTCCTTATTAATAATGGGAAGTCATACTTAGGTCATTAATAATGCAAATTTGGAGAAAAGGGTTGAACCTACACACACCTTGCGTAGAGATTGGAGATATGGTTTTAGTCATCCTAAAGAACTGATCATAGGAAGCGCTTCTGAAGGTGTTAGGACTAGGCATGGACTTAGGAAGGAAATGAATCACTCTGCCTTTATCTCAATGACTGAACCCACCAACATCAATTAAGCCCTTTTTGATGAATTTTGGATCTTAGCCATACAAGTGGAATAATCCAATTTGTTAGGAATGATGTTTGGGAGCTTGTAAAAAGACTAAATTGATAAAGTGTAGTTAGAACTAAATGGGTCTTTAAGAATAAAATGAATTATTCTGGTGTGGTGATTAGGAATGAGGCAAGATTGGTGGCTAAGGGGTACAACCAAATAGAATTGATTGATTTTGAGGTGACCTTTGGCCCTATAGCTAGATTGGAAGCCAATAGAGTGCCACTAGCCTTTTCCTGTTATAAAGGATTTAAGCTTTTCCAAATGGACGTTTAGAGTGCCTTTTTAAATGGGGTAATAAAAGAGAATGTGTTTGGATCAACCCCAAGTTTTGAGAGTTTCCAATTTCCAAATCATGTTTTCAAATTAAAAAAGGCCTTATATGGATTAAAGCAGGCACCTAGAGCTTAGTATAAGAGACTTAGCACATTCTTACTAGTGAGGGAGTTTGTTAAGAGGAGTATTGATACCACCCATTTTCTAAGGAAAATAAGAGATGAATTACTAATTTTTCAAATCTATGTCGATGATATACTTTTTGGATCTTCTGATAAAAGGCTATGTGATGATTTTTATAAAATAACGAGTAGAGAATTTGATATGAGTATGATGGGAGAGTTGTCCTACTTTTTTAGTTTTAGCATAAGACAACTAGATGATGAAACCTTTCTAAATCAATTAAAGTACATAAAGGACATCATGAAGAAATATAAAATGATTAAAGTTAAGCCAATTAATACTCCCATGACCTCTAGTGTTCAGATGGACAAGGACACAAATGGAAAATTAGTTGATCAAAAGAAGTACAGAGGGATGATTGGATCTTTACTTTACCTCACTGCTAGCCCACCTGATATAAAGTTTAGTGTTTATCTCTGTGCTAGATTTCAAGCTGATTCTAAAGAATCCCACCTAACTGTAGTAAAAAGAATTCTTAGATACCTCTTAGGAACCCAAAACTTAGGAATCTGATATCCTAGGCACAGCACTTCTTTTAAGATTATTATATATTCTGATTTTGATTTTGCAGGATGTAAGGTGGATAGAAAGATCACTTCTGGGACTTTCCAATTCATAGGACAGTCTTTAGTCTCCTGGTCTAGTAGGAAACAAAACTCTATTGCACTTTTTAATACTGAAGCTGAGTACATTGCTTTAGGAAGTTGTGTGGCCCAAGTCCTTTGGTTGAAACATCAAGTTTTGGATTTAGGTTTACATGTATGCATAATATAAATCCTTTGTTACAACACTAGTTCCATCTGCATTTCGAAGAATCCTATTCAACATTCAAGGACCAAGCACATAGACATAGGACATCACTTTATTAGAGACCATGTGACCAAAGGAGACATTGAGTTATATCATGTGGCAACTGAGAATCAACTTGCTGACATCTTTACTAAACCACTGGCCTTCGACACTTTCAACACTTTAAGAACCAGATTGAGTGTGATTGACATAAATGCATGAACTTGATTTCTGATCCTTTATGTGTTATTTGTTATTTTCTTTTTGTAGTTTTTTCCATACTTATTTTTATTATACTTTTCATCTATTTCATTTTTGTTGATTTGATTTTCTTTGCTATTTTATTTTTCTTTTAATAATTATTGAATTGATATCTTATGCCGTATTTTTATTTTTTGAAAATTTATAGTTAATGATTGACATCTCTAAATCATTTAAAGAGGAAAATACCGTTGATTGTTTCCTTCTCTCTAACTTCTTTTAGTGGTGTAATTTTCTTTTATAAACAAAAATTTATCTCACAGTAACAACTGGACTTTGAAATTAAGATCTTTTCAATCTTGTTATAATAATCTATCTTATATATATATAATGTTCAAAGTCTTTATTTTACCTTCAGATTTTTGTAATCTTATCGTTGAATTTATCATATGATTTTTTATTCTATTTTGTGATTCGTACTTTCTTATATTAGAGAGTATGTTTTTCTTCTCTAATATCTGAAAGATATAATCACAATTGAGAATATTTAAAAATTTTGAAAAAGGGATCTTGCTTGCAAAAACTAAATAAAAACAAGTGACCAATGATGTCAAAATCAAAAGATGCGCAATGACGCATAATTATATATATATATATACACACACACACACACACATACACACACACACACACACACACAAAGTGTATTAAAAATCAAAAGATGCACAAAGAGTGACAATCAAATTGACATGAGGCATAAAATGAGCCCACCTAAAGCAAGTTTCTACTCTTTCAAAATTTTTAAATCTTAGAAGAATTCATGTGTCACTTGATATTTTTTAAAGACTTGATTTCGGAATTCATAATCATAACAAAATAACTTTGATATATTATTTCTATAAAATATTTTTCTGAACCAAGTCTTGAACAGATCGCTTTTTCTTATCCAATTGATTTTTCTTATTTAGATCATTATTTTCAAAAGTCGATTTCCCTTGGGATAAATCCGAGTTAGGACTAACAGGATAAATTGTTCTACCATTTTTTTGGATTTTGATGAAGTTAACGCATTAATTCTTACAAATTTTTTAATTTAATCACATGGAGAATTTATCATATTCAAGCTTTGATTAAAAAAATCTTTGTTTAACTTTTATCTTTCTAATATTTTATTCCTTTTTAAGTTGATTTTCATGTGTTTGGGCCTTTTCTAATCATCTCCATCCATTCTATTTTGAAACTTTTTTATCACATCATCCAGGACGATATTCTGGATGATCTGTTCAATTCACTATCAAATTTCATCTAATGGCTATTTTGATTCTTCTACTTCTGATCATCCTAGACGATTCATTATCATCCTGGATGATCTGATCATCTTCTGTTTCAATTATTTATGATCATCCTGGTTGATCTTCCTCATCCTGGATGATCTTCACAATTTCTGCTTAATTATTGGTGCTCGTATCGGATAATACACCTGTTTATCCTAGACGATCCATGTGGCTAAGTTTGTCACTCAACTTTAATTCAGCCGGTATAATTCATTATTGTGCATCGTCCTGGACGATCCACCTAATCGTCCAGGATGATCTTCTTTTTTAATGGTCGTCCGGTTAGACTCCTCAGGATGATCGTCTATGTCTTATCATCCCGGACGATATTTGATCATCCAAGATGACTTTGCCACCTTTTTGACCAATTATCCTGAACACAATTATTGTACCCAATTAGCCTGGATGATAATCTGATCATCCTGGATGATCGGATTATTTCTTTATAAATTGAGCCATTCAATCAATTTTTCTCCCACAATTCCTCTTCATCTCTCTTTTGTTCTTACTTCTCTTCCATTTTTCGAAGTATAGCCGATGTAAAGAGGTCTTGCCATCCTTTTGGGAGTTCTTCGAGGGAAAATCTAGACCCCCGCTTCACTGAGGTGGACGATCAAGCCTCCTATCAAAGGTACAAAATAGTTGGGATTACTATATCACAGACTATCAACCCGTATATTCTTTCCTATCCTGCTCTAAATGTATTTGTGTACACTTTCTTGACCTTCCTTCTTACTCTCTCTATCACTTTTAATTAGGAATTACTTTTTTGAATTTTTTACTAGCCTTCACATTACTTCATCTTTCACTGCTCTCCAATCATATGTGAATAGACATCCTGTTGAAATCACATATCAGGACTATCAAGAGCTTTTATAACTTTCCACCATAGGGAACAAACTTCACTCCCTGTATTTTGATCATTATTATGGCTAGGCTCTAACCAACCACTTTTTCAGAAACACTAATGCTCACTTTCACGTTGGAGAGTCTAGCACCTTACTCAAAGATGCTTGGATAATCCAACATGTCCTTCGCACCTCAATTCTTCCAAAAGCTGGTGATCACATTCATATCACTCCTCTTCTTTTGATCACCACTTTTTATATTTTGGTTCGTCATGAATTCAATGCCATTGATTTGATTTTTCATTACATTGAGCATCTGACTACCATTTGAGATCTAGGATATAGGAGGAAGCATAATCTTGCCCTAGGACATATCATTGTCTATGTCTTAGAATCAAAATACAACCTCTAATATTCTGCCACACCAAATTTTTAGCATGCCTCCTACTCAAATAACTCATTTCATGTACTTAACAGTACTTGTCTCCACTCGGGGCATGAGGAAGCTGAGAGAGCTAAGGAGGAAGCAGCTCCGGCACCTATTCCTATACCTACTCCGCTTCACCAACACTCTCAACTGGATTAGCTGGTGGAGCGATTTAACAAGTGAGAGAATCACTTCAAGATCTACATTGCTGCACAAGAGTAGCAACATGCGAAGGATGTTGCTCGCTTAAATACTTACGTGGCCCACTAATAGCACCAGCACAACCAAGATATGGCCTTGCTTGGGGAGCACTTTGCGACTCTTTCCAGTTACTTTCAGCCACATCCACCACCACTACCTCCTATTTCGGATGATCAGGGGCCTTCTTTCTTTTAGTTTATTTATTTTGGTGAGATGTTGTTTTACTTTTGTTTAGTAGTTCATATTGTTTTTCTTTTTGCCTCCTCCTTTTTTGTGATGTCAAAAGGGGGAGTCTAGTTTGTATTATTCTAGTCTATTCTAGTTTATGAAGTTTTTATGTTGGATAGTTAAACTATTTGAACTATGTTTATTTCTTTACTTGTTTCCATTAAAACTATTTTGAACTGATTCAATTATTTTTTTGTGTTTGTCATCATCAAAAAGGGGGAGATTATTATGAATCTATTTTTAGATAGTATAATTTTGATAATAGAAAACACTTCTATTTCTCTATGAATTCCTTACCTACTAACATTTTAGGTCCACAAGATCAAAGTATAATTTGAACCAGCTCAAGAATGGGTATACTAGGTCTGAGTCAGTTTATAAACTTTTCCCTTTCTTGAGTCTATTATAAATAATGTGATTCCTAATTCTAAGTAACCTTACACACACAAACTTGGGGGAAAGTTTCTGACAGATTTTAGAGTTCTTTGTTTTGGGTCACATCATCCGGGATGACCATAAATCGGCCTGGACAATCAGTTAAAAATAGAAACCCTAATTAGTGCATCCAGGTTAAGGAAGCCAGCATTAAGCGCATCATCCTGGACGATATTCGTATCGGCCTGGAAGATATGCCCAAATCAGAAAGAATCAGCCGCCTGATCTATTTAGGTATTGTTTATTTTTTGGACATCGTCCAGGATATCGTCCTGGATGATGCAACATAATTATGCATAAATTAACTTGGTAATTAAAGAAAGCAATTAAGGTTTGATTGCTCAATCATATTATCTTAGATGATCTCAGGATCAGTTGGGACGATCAGTTTACAAACCTTAGTTGTCTCTGGATGACCAAACATCGCCCAGCTACTATTCAAGGTGATACTCTTGATGATTTTCACGAATTTGAACTAATCATCTGGGATAATCATGAGATTTGCTTGGACGATCAAATTATTTTTCCATTGTTCAGACATCCATTCAGTACAATTATCTCAATGATATTTAACGACTTGTACTAGTCATACAGGATAATATCCTATCATCTTGGATGATATGAACAAAAACCTTTTGATCATCCCAAATCATCCTAGCTAACATAATTTGCACTGATCGTATAGAATGATATCATCCTGGACGATAAAGCCGGTTTGTTGCAATTAAGATCTATTCTAATGCTCTTTTATATAAGACCTCTTCTTCTACTCAAGAGTTCATCCTTTACAGTTTTCTTGACCTAAGAGAGCCTAGAGGAGAGGGAGAGAGAGGGAGAGAGAGAGGATCTTGTGAGGGGGAGTTTGTGATGGGTTTCACAAAGGTTGCTCCAAGCAAGGATCCAAGTCATATTCTCTGATCATCGTTCCTTGTTCTTGGAGGTTCTAGAGAGGTCCACTTCAGCAATCGTTCATGAGGAGACTTTTTTGAGGTAAAAAGTTGCTTTTAAGTTTATTCTTGTGAGGGATAGGAACACTAAATTTTTTCATGCTATGGTTAATAAGAAGATAATTATGAATCGTATTAACAAAATTACTATTATTGATGGTACCTTTTATGATTTTAACGATTTGATTTTTAAATATACGGTTGAACATTTTAAAATGATTTTAACAATAATAATAATGTTAACACCTTGCCCATAAATAATCATTCATTTACTACTCACATTATTAGTGAGGATAAAAACCACTTACTTACTCTTCCTCCCTCAGAGTTGGAGATTTGGAACTCCATCAAAAATATTAATGGGGATTCTATGGCTGACCCGGATGGTTACACAACTAAATTTTCTTATAAGCATAGGAGGTTGTTGAAAGGGATGTGATTGAGGCTATGAAAGATTTCTCTGTTGGCAATCCTTATCCCAAATTTTTTTCTTCATCTAACTTTATTTTAATTCCTAAAAGGAGTCATCCAATCAATGGAATGATTTTAGACCTATCCGCATATGCTCATTCTTCAATACGTTAATCTTTAAAATCATTTTAGTTTGTTTAGTTAATATTCTTCCTAGAATTATCTCCTATAATCAAATTGGTTTTGTGAAGGTTTGTAGCACTTCAATAATATCCTTCTTGCTTAAGAAATCCCTTATGATATTAATGTTAAAGTGAAGAGGGCAATATAATTTTGAAACATGACATCACTAAAGCCTATGATAACCTCAATTGGAAACTTTTGTATGATATTATGCCTTTATTTGGTTTTAGTTATTCTTTTATTTTACTTATTAAGAAAATCATTTAAAATTGTTAATTTTCTATGATCATTAAAGGGAGGCAACATGTTTTTTTTTTTAAATCTTCTCATGGCCTTAAGCAAGATGACTATATTTCTCCTGCTCTCTTTACTATTTCCATTGAATATCTTTCCAACAGCCTTTAAGAGTTGTATAAAAGATATCCCAAGCTTCTTTAATGAATGATAGGCGTTATTCTGATAACCCACCTCAGCTTTGCAAATGATTTTATCATTTTGGTATTGGGTCTATGAAAAACATCAAAATATTATATAAATTTCTTTTTCAATTCCAAAAAATTAGTGGATTGTCTATTAACAAAGATAAGAGTAGTTTTACCATGGAAATTCCATGAATAAATCTAGACTTTATGCCATTCTAAGGTTGTGGTTTTAATTCTAACTCTCTTCCTATTAATTACCTTGGGACTCCTCTTTTTAAAGGAAGAAAAAAAAACCCAATTTTTTGAAGGCATTTTTACTATTATCCAAAGGAAGCTTCTTGATTGGTCTTTTAATTTCTTACCTTTTAGTGGTAGACTGGTTTAATTACAAGTGTATTAAATTTTATTCCTATTTTTAATTTCTTTTCTTTTAGTGGTTGACTGGTTTTAATTAAAAGTGTATTAAATTCTATTCCTAATTTCTTATCTTTTACTAGTAGACTATTCAACCCACTATGACCACCTGTCTTAGAATGGAATGAATTTTTAATAAGTTATTCTAGTGTTCAAAAAATAATACCTCCACTATTTTTAGTCCTCTTGGAAAAATATATGAGGTGCCTTCAAGGAGGTGGTGTGGGATGCAAGAATATTATGGATATAGTCCAAACCTTTTCTCACATGCTTTGGTTTTCCTTTAGATCTAATACAAGCTTGTGGGCTAAGTTTATGAATGTCAAATATTATAAGTATCTTCACCCTCTTTTATGCACTTATAAAAGTTCCCATTTTATATTGTGGATAAGTCTTTGCCATATGAAATGGGAGGCTGAGCATTATATTCAATGGGGTGTGGGCAAAGGTGATACTTTCTTCTTGAAAGATAATTGGATTGGACCTCACTTTATTGATAGATTTCTTAACACTCATAGTCTCAATAATATTAAAGTTAAAAATTTTATTGAGGATGAGCATTGGTGTGTGAATAAATTAGCAGATGTCATTCCTCTTGTGTTAGTTGACATTATTAAGAATATTCCTTTACATTTGCATTTTGAAGATAAAATTCTTTTCCAGTTGTCTTCTTCAGGTGACTTTCCTTTTAAAAAGCTGTGGAATATTTTTAGAATTATTTTTGAAAAGTAATTGATTTTTTCTACTATTTTGCATAAGAATATTCCTTTATCTTATTCTACTCTTGCTTGGCATTGTCTAAATGGTTTTCCTCCTATTGAGGAACTGTTGATGTGAAAAGGTTTTCATGGGCCTTCAAAATGTCAATGCTTCTCTAATGTCAAAACTATCAATCATATTTTTGTTAATGGGAATATTGCCCAAAAAGTCTAGATTTATTTTTTTTGAGTTGGCTAATAAGGGTGACTTGATATTAATTGTAATGTTCTCCCTATTCTTCATTATTGGTGCACTCTCATCAAAGTCCATAACTTAAATTTTTTGCCTATCCTTGTTTTATCGTTTGATTGGATCGGTAGAAATGACTCTAATCATAATGTCATTAAAATTGAGGACAATCACATCATTGCCAAAGGGAGAGATAAAATTTTGAAGTTATTTGCTGCTAGTCTCATTTCGACCACTAACTTTAACAATTATTTTTCTGTTAATGTTGAGTTGGGTATTTATAATAAGAAAAAGGTTTTTGATAGGTTGGACATCATTGTGAGGTGTGTTAAACCTTTTATTCCTTATTACAAATTAAATTCTGATGATTCTATTGGTGCCATTTATGTTGGTATTAGTGGAATCATTAAGAACCACTTATGAAATGTTATAGCTGCTTTTGTTGGTCCTCTAAATTTAAGTTGTGATGTTACTGCCTAGCTTTTAGCCTTTTCCTAATGTTTAGATTTATGTCATAGATTAGGGATTTTGAATATTTTGATTGGATTGAAGTGGATGTTATGTTTATTATACATATTATCAATGATGTGGTCCATGGTAGCCCTAAGAATTTCTATTTCATTAAAAAATTAAAGAATCCCTCACAATTTAAATTTTTATTCTTCTCATATTCATCAAAAAGTTAATTCTGTTGCTGATTGGTTGGCAAAATTTTTTTTGTAATCTTGTTAGTTTTTAGGATTTCAATGCTATGAACTTACCTCACTTGCTGAAAGGTATATTTAATTTGGACAAGCCTAGGCTGCCTTATACTAGCAAGGTTGATCTATGCTTCGGTTGTTCTGTTTGGTTGGTTTTCATCTAGTTGGCTCATTATGTGGTTGGGGTTTCTGTTTCTTTGTGGTTTGTTGCTATTTTACTTCCTTTACTATTATTTTCCTTGGATTTGGATATATTTGTAGTCTCTTTAGCCATACTTTTGGTGTTAATATAGAAATCTTGTGCTTTCTGGGTTATATGTTACATTTATGGTTGTCCAACTGTCTTCTTTGCTCAACATCCTACTTTCTTTGGTGCAGGTTTTCTTCTTGGGCCCTTCTATTTTATTTATTTATTGATGTTCATATGGTTTTTTTTCATGATAGGTTTAGGAGTTTGTTACTTCTATTCTATGACACTTTGTTATTAATTTTGGTTTTGTCTTTATTATTTTTACTTTCGGTATATTTGCTCATTTGGTTTCTATTTTACTACATAATATCCTTATGTGGGATAGTTTTTTAGATTGTTGGTGGATTCTAAAAAAATTCTTTTGGAGAGTAGCTTGTTTGGTTGTTAGCTGTGTTTAGTATCTGTGAATTGCTCTCTATCCTATTTTATTTGTGGCATCTACTTGTTTGGTGAGTCTATCATCCTAAAGAATGATCCTCCCATTTGATTGAGTTGTCTCGAGATGTTTATCTTTTATATGATTTATTTTGCTTATCTTAACCAGCTTATGAAACCTGTGTTGGCTGCCAATATCAGTTTTAAGCATGTAGAAAGGAAAACTTGATGTATATTTGTGTCATTATTCATAATTTCTAGCTCCTGAGTGCTTTTGATTATAATTATTATGATATATGCCTTCCTTTCAATTCTACATATAAAATTAATGTTTTTAGATATCTATTCTTTTTGTTTATAAATGTCATTTTGGTAGGTTTTTTGGCTTCCTAGTGCTAATTACAAGCTTAATTTTTTGGTGAGAAAGATGGTACTTATTTTCATTTTATATATATTTCCTTTTTGAGTGCTGGCTCTTGGCCCCCCTAACATATTACGAGGTTTTCTTATTATCTTTATTAGAGATAACTTTCAGCTTGTAGGTTCTTTTTTTTATTTTGTATTTTTTTTTTTTGTATCTCCTTATTGACCTGTGTAAAAATTTAGAATGGCCATACCTACCTTGCAATCCCATGATCTAAGCACATCGCGCTTTACATGATGCACATTGTTGCCCACGTCGCTCATCCTCTCCATGACCTCATCATTAAAAAAGGGAAGAGACAAGGACTTCGGGGCTATTCATTTTTTATCCTTCGAAGGCTTTGCCTTCCCGACAGATCGGAAGTTACGACGTGTTAATCGGAACCAACAAAGGGAGTTGCTTGTAGTGAAGGAAACTTTCTCCCTTTCAATTTCTTCTCGGGTCCCTTCGTGGCTGGACAATTTTTCTCCAATGACTCTCCCTTACGGTCAGATCAAAATATCGACATTTTGGCGGAGGCGGCAAAGGGAGGAGCTCGCCAATCGAGAGGGTAACTTTCTCCCTATCCGAGCGCTTCTTCAGCTCCCTTTTGGTCATCCGACTTCGCACCTTCTATGACTTCCCTTCCTATCAGATCAGAAGTCCAACATTTTGATCATAAAATAGCAACAGGAGCTCGCTCATTTACGAATTTAATTTTAATTAGTTTTAATTAAAGATTATTTTAATTAATTATAATTAATTATAATTACTCTTAATTGAAGTTAATATTAATTAATTATGATTAAATATTATACTTTTAAATTAAAATTAATTAATATTAATAATTTATAATTAATTAAGGTTATCTATAATTAATTATTTTAATTAATTATAATAACTTATAATTAATAAAATGGATGAAATACAAATCCTCTTTTACGTTGATATGTGTGTCGAGCCGGCAAACTGCTTATACACATTTTTCCCTAGTGTGGTGGGAAGGGAACCCAGCACGACACCTAAAATCTTGTTCTTGACATTCGTGTTGCGCCGGCAAATAACCCATGCATGCTTTTCTCTAGCGTGCTGGGAAGGAAACCTTGTGTGTCACCTACGGGGAGATAGGTAGGCCTAGTGCATGGTTTTCTTAGTGTGGCTAGGATAATCTTAAGTACCCGTATGCAGCTCTGTACTTGTGGGGAAATAACTGCTTCTCTTTTGATGCAGGTACCAAAGACTCATACATGCCTTACTCTAGCGTGGTGGGGTTAAGGATTTTATAGCCATAATGTCCTCGTCCAAGGACACTTACTATACACACATTTTTCTAGCGTGGCAGGAGGTCTAGTTTTCTATAGTTTTCTCCTAAATGGGGGAGACGCCGGAAGGCTGCCAAAATTTTGGGTAAATATAAGACTGCACTTAGACCTGATTGAACTTAAAAGGGACATGCACTAGAAGTTAAACTCAAATGAACAATGACTTATGGAATTGAACCTAAATAAAATTTAAATGATGAATAAAAGGATAAGCCCAAATAAAATAAGATCAAATTGGAGCTAAATTCAAATCAATACGAACATGAAATTGAACCTACAAAGACTTTAGAAGACTTTGAACAGGCACTCGAACATGTACTTTGAACTTGAACTGTGGAACATCAAGTGGAACTTGGACTTTAATGTGATATAATGCATGCACACTAGACTTGCAAATGAAATTAAAAATTAGAACTTGGACCTCAATGAACCATGTCTTGAATATAAAATTAAGCTCAAAAACAAGCTTCATCAAATGATATTGAACTGAACTTAGGCTCAAACACATACACTCCACATAATTATGTACAAGGGAACAAACTCAAACAAATATGCAAGGATTTGTGCTAAGATTTGCAAATCCAAACTTTACTTGAACACCTAAACTTGAATCAATCTCGAACAATAGAAGACTTTTCACATTTAATGTGACTCATCTACGAGCGATAAAAGAATTCAACATACAACGAGCTAACAATGAAGGTGTATTTAAAAAGTCTGAAGTACATGCATTCCTTATAAAATCAATATCATTCGATTGTGAGTGAGTACCCCTCTTTCCTACAAGTAAACTCGTACGATGGATATGATGACTCATTGGATCATATGTACGAAGGAGGAATACAAGCAAATCCAAGAAAATCTATTATAGATACAAACACTTATTGGCGATGAAGGGAGGTTCACCACAATCACAACGAGCTTATGAGTGCTAATCAGCAACAAGTAATAGATGTTATAACATCCTTACAATCAATGCTCTATCAATGGCCAATAAATACGTCCATCTACTACAAGTGGAGGCAGATGACATGAAGTGGATACAAGTGTCTATGGGTGAGTGTATAAAGTTTTTGATACACCCAAAACCATTATCCATAAGATAAATGCCAACAGACTACAACAAATGCCAGTCCCTACGGGTTGTTATAGGAAATTTGTCATACATATAACACTCCATGCAAGTAGTAACACTCGATATAATATTTCTGGATAACAACAGTAGATATATCGTAAGTACAATAAACCACTGTTGGCACAAGTACAGATATCACCTACAATAGTGGTAACTGAGATTTGCAAGTACAACGAGTATGAAGACAACTAAATGTATGGGGGACACTGCATAGAAGGATGAAAGGGATGTTTAAACAAATTCATACTAAGCTTCCTGTTCCCAAATTTCTTCTTGATCCTATACTTGGGAAGAAAATAGTTCTAGCACACATTAACACTGGAAATGACAAGTAAGCCAAGATTCCTCCATTCATTTTTAAGACCAATTATTTGATTATAAATGTTACATCCTGTAGAATTCTGATATACTATAGACCTTAAAAAGAGTTCTTATCATGGTAACAGTCATGAATTTCTGGAAGGACCTCCCAACAAATGAGAAAGGGAGTATATATCAAAATAATAAAATATCTCATTAGATCAGGTGACAATACTACGGTCCACCTATATTCAAAAGTAGGAGATTCATTAGTGTATTACAATCCACCTGCAGAAAGCGATAAGTAGTACACAATAGTCTACATATATAAGGCAGTGAATAATTTAATTTAGAAGCTGCTACGTAATGCCACAAGATCCACAACATTCATATAAGCGGACAAAAGTCATTTACAAATATTACAAAAAATGCCCCTGTACATGCACCGTAATTTGAATACACATAGTTAGACAAAAAAAGGGCAAGGGCAATCACAAAACTCATATGGGCCCCGACGAGCGTGTTGTTGGAACACACGCGACGTCTAGGGATGCTGCGCAGGTCAATAAATTTGAACCCAATCCTCCTAAGCAGATAGATAGAAGTTGATAAGGTTCAATGAAAAATTTTAAAATGCCCCCAAACACCCGTATAGGCCCTAGCAAGCATGTATTAGATATGCACGTGAAGTCTAGGGATGCTACGCGGGTTCCATAAATAAACCCAAGTTCGAGCCTAATCCTTCTAAAAAGGTAAGCAGGTAAATAGGATTCAATATGGCTAGAACCATTAAATAAATATGTGATCATGAGGTCGATGAAAGTATTTATTTTATATATTCATATTAGGCCTTCAAAGAATTCAAAAAGGAAAATTCACTAACAAAGGCATAAAGCCTATGAAACTTGATTCTTTATCAACAGTTCGATAGAGTTGATAAGGTTTATCTATAAAATATAAATATTTTTAAATAAAAATGGATGCTCACCCTAATGATGGCCTTATTGAATACAAATCTCAGATGGAGGGGTTCATAAACAATTTGAAATACTTCCAAACTTTCACAACATTCAAATTCCTATGAAAAAATAAGTGACTTTAAAGTCACCCCGATGATGGTCATGTTGAATGCATATTTCAACCGGAGGGGTTAATTTCAATTTTTTTTTAAATGCCACTCAAATGCTTAAAAATCCAAACTCTAAGAGAAATCTCTATTCCAAATTTTTAAAATTTTAAAATCAACCATCCAACTACTTAAAGCAATATCCATTCACCCTTCACAACAATTTGAGAGGGTGGACAAATTAAAATTTAATTAAGCTCACGTAGGGCTAATGCCTAGTCAAAAATATCATTAGGATCAGTTCTCAAATAATCTCCTACCAGTAAGGATTTGGTATGTGTCCTCTAACCGGCAGTTTTCCCACCAAATGACATCGCATGATAAACAATTATGACCAGGGGTCCTCCAAGTGGTTTTGCCGTCAAATGACACCATTAAATATCTGTTAAGGATAAATCTAATATGCTCCTTAGTGGCATCAAATCCTTGATATATGAATTAATAAGATATGATCGATAGGGCACAAAGCCCTCTATTAGCTAAGGTGGATTCAAATTTAGCCACATAGATAAATACTCATCCCAGGTTTACAAGGTCCCCTTGGATGAAGCAACCCATGGCTACTGATAAGGATCATTCTATAAGGTTGGGTCAACTACCTCCTCTAACTAAGTAGACTAGGGATTAAGATGGCCTGCTAAGGTGGATTCAAATTTAGCCACATAGATAAATACTCATCCCAGGTTTACAAGGTCCCCTTGGATGAAGCAACCCATGGCTACTGATAAGGATCATTCTATAAGGTTGGGTCAACTACCTCCTCTAACTAAGTAGACCAGGGATTATGATGGCCTGGGATGATGGAACCATCGGGTCTGTTATCCATTCCCCCACCATTTTCTTTAAGTACAAGATGGTGAAGTTTCTATTTTAAATATTTAATCTTCCAACCTTTAAAACTTCTAATCCTTCAACCCATGCTGCTACCATATGTTGGATACCACGTATCTATGAATATGATGTATTCATCGATGAATAGCCTTAATTGAAAGTTCTCTCTCGTGATCGGGAGGGGTAATTAACTATAGTGGCTTACGGCTATAGGAAACTAGAACTCATATCATAAAGTCCCCACAAAATAAGGGCGAATTCTCTAGGTAGTGTCTTATCTACAAACTCATCTGCCTTCAAAAATTTACCCTATAACTTAATCCATTAAAACTCTCCACAAAGAAAAAGCGATAGCGGGCGGAGGCTGAGGCCGAATTTTTAGAACCCATAGATTTCTAGCGACTCCGCTGGGGATTGGTTTCTCTTTCCATCCTGGCTAGTCATTTATAGGATATAGTAGCAAGCAAATCCATAGGAACTAATGTTTTAAATTTCCTAAAAAAATCAATCTTTTAATAATATTTATTAGAAATTTAATGAGCAGGGTTTTAATTCTATTTTAATTTTCCTATTTCTATTATTTATTCTATATTATTTCTACAGTATAAAAGTGTGGAGTGATGTATCAATTTTTATTATTAATCCCTTCCTTTAATTTGAGCATAATGGAAATGTAGGAAACCCCCATGATTGTCCAATTGGGACGAGCAGCCAGGATCCAGCCGATAAATGCTGTCATAGAAACTAGAAATGCTAGAGCCACCATCCGCTTTTGTTGGTTTGAATTCTTAACAACTACTGCAAGGGCTAAAGCTGTTACATGTAAATTCCTAAGAGCTTTCTAGAAGGTCCCATTCTGTAAGGACCATTGTACAGCATGTGCATCTATCAACGCTATGAACTATTATTAGGGACATTGCTTAAGGAGGAATTTTTGTGTTTGAAAGACTGTCCCAATCTGAGACCCTTACTACAAAAAGGGTTGTTGATGGAAGAAAAGTTTTTGTGGTGATTTCCAATACCACTGCCTTTTCTAAAGAGCATATTACAACTGGGAGATATGATATTGAAGTTTCTCATCTAGAGGAAGGGTCAATAGAAGGTAGAGGAGGAAGAGAAATATAGAGCTATGTGCTTAACAAATGCCAGTACCATTCTATCCCTCCAACTTGCCAGTAAAAGAACCATAGACTGTATCCCTACACAGAATAGGTTCACTAACCTGAAGTGGGTAAAGAGAAATAGCCTTTCTGGTGAGATAAATCAATCATTCTTGGAGCGTCGGCCTGAAGCCCCAACCCCTCAAAAGATAAGAGAGAATGAATACTTAACTGCTTGAGTTCACAAAATTCTAAAGACAGTTAAGGAGAAAGGGCTAATGAAAAAGAAGTTCCAAAGGCCACTAGTTATTAAGGTCCAAAGGACCCCTCCGAGAGAAAGGCTATCATATATTGTAATAGCCGAATGAAGAGAATACATATGACAAGCTCCATGCAAAGAAAATTGGGGCATGACACATGGACTGCATGTCTAAGAATCTACTGTCGAAAGAGCCCAGTGAAAGGTTAAACAAGTATAGAGGCTTAAGTCTCGAGAAGAAAAGATGTTTAAAGAAATAATTAGCTTGGATGTGACATCTAGAATAGTTTCTCTGAGATCCAACCCTGTTAATGAGAAGGCCCATAATGATAACCACCATAATGACAGTCTTCACCTTGGAGAGTCCTCCAAGGGATCCTGTCATTCACCTACCTCAACTAAAGAAGAAGTTCATTTTGATCATAGTCTGTAGAATGAAGAAATAATCATACAAGTCAAGAACCTGAAATTTAATGGTGATGCCACTCAGAAATTTAGATACAAGAAAAAGAAAAAGAAGAATATGGCTATAAAGATACTATGGAGATTTAGGTGGTTTGCATGGTCAGTCACTTTTATGTTGAAGATGATGATGATAAAGATGACCAACAATTACAATCATGTGAATGTGTTTAATGATGTCGCTATAGGACTAGATCCATCACCAATTAAAGTACTCGCTCCTTAGAAGAAGGAGAAGAAGAAGAAGTCGGAGAAAATCCCTTCACTTACAAAAACATCACACTCGCTAAAATGAGAAGGCAAATGAGGTGACAGATACAAGAGAATGATAAAGAAATCTCTCAGCTGAATGATAAAAAGACTAAGATGATGACTCAGATGACTCAGATGATGGCGATGATGGAGATGATGTAGAAGGCCACTTATATGGGCCCTGAACTGACTCAGTCCATCAATCAAGCTGCAAGCAATGTTCCAGCAAATTCTCAACATCCCCAAGCACCACAAGCCTTAGGAGTAAAAAGTGTACTTGAAGGTGGCAAAGAGACTGATGATCTAACCCATCAGCATACCCCACAAAATGTGGTGTACGCCTCTGAACCTATAAATGTATTACAGTTTGAAGGCTTAACTAGTGAAAAGATTAAAGCATTATAACTAATGAACAGGCAAAGAAATTGGTAGGAAACAGTTGCTTGTACCCAGTAGAGTACAACCAGGTGACATATCCAAAGGGAAATTCAGTACCAAAATTCAATACCTTTGATGGAAATAAAAATCCAAGATAGCACCTCGCACAGTTTACAGCTATTTGTGGTAATATATGAAGCAATGATGCTCTGTTATTTCGATAATTTGAGAACAGCTTGAGTGGAATTGATTTCGAATGCTAATATTATGTGGGAAAAAATGTCTAGTGATATTAAGAATATTTCAAAAGATGTGCTAGGAGTATCAAAGGAAAAAGCTTTTAATACTAAAAATAGTTGGTGATGAAATCAAAATATGCAAGAAAATATTAAAAATAAAAAGATTTTTTATAAAAATTGGTGTAATTATAAAAAATTTGATAATTAAGAAATATATAAAGAGGCTCATAAGGAATCTAAGAAAGCAATATGCGATGCAAAGACCTTAGCATTTAGTGATTTATATAATAAATTCGATTCTCAGGAGGGAGAAGGATATATGTATAAGTTAGCCGAGCAAAGAGATAGGAGTAGTAAGTTCTTTTTATTTTTATTTTTTGAGGAAAATGTAACTGAAGCATTAATTTTATTAAAAGTAAGGGAAAGAGAAAAAACTATCCAATGCCATCAAATTCCTCCTTTAATATTTCAATAAAAAAGGAGGACACTTATGAAGCACTAAATCGTCCCAAATGAAAGAGCTAAAGATTGCATAATTAGCACATAAATCTGCTAATTTATTGTAATTCCTATCAATATAATTGAAAATGACATTATGAAAATCTATAAAAGGAAATTCCAAATCATATTTACCTTGGTAGAAGACCGATTGTAATAGATTGATGATGTTGGTGTTATCACTTTCAATTATGTTCCCTTTGTAGTTATGCATCCAATCTATGACTACTCCTTTGATTGCTTGAATGGCTTGAAGTTCAAGTCTTGAAATATCCCAATGGAAACATGATTACCCAAAGGCCAACAAGAACCGACCTTTGTAGTCCCGAAATACTCCTCCAATTCCTCCTTTATAAGATTTTAATAAATATGCATCTACATTAACCTCTATCCAAACGAGTGGAGGGGGATGCCAATGGATATCCAATAGAAAATGATGTTGTTTAGCAACCCATTTACTCGATTTAATGCCAGAATAGTTTGTTGAATATGAAGCTAAGCTGATAGCTTCGAAAGCAATGAAATGAGGAGAGTGATCCTTTCCTTCGTGAACCAACATTATTCTACCTTTCCAAGAAAAGTATTTTACATTTCAAAATAAATTTGTTGTCCAAACATTCTGTAGAGATATCCAATCCAAGAAATCCTCCATTGAATTGAATATGGGAAATTTAAAACCCCACTTTTCCATATTTTGAAAAATGCTTTCTAGCTTTCTACATTTAGTTATCACATGCTCAACATATACTTACAAATTAAAATTCCTTGGACAACCATTGTGCATTTGCAATATTCTATGGCAAAGGAAACCAAAGGTTGGTATTGCATTATTGAATATTCTAAACCAAAATCCTTCAACCTGAGGAAGTAACTTGGCCTTTTTTATCCATTTCCAATAAGCTGTTTGGTTTGATGTTTGAAGGGATGCTTCAGTTGCTAGTTTAGAAATTTATTTTTTGGAGAATTTAAATAATAATTCCATGTTATCAGAGTGGAGATCTGGAACTATTGGAGTTTTACAAATCTGATCCACTAGATCTTTACCAAAGTATTCATTGAGTTCCACAATGTTCCAAATTTCCCCCGAGACGAATCTATCCACCTTGATCTCATCTGTGAGCAGAGGATTAACAAAGGAAGGCCATTTGTTTAAGCTTTTGTCAAATATCCAATGTCATTATTTTCATTGATGTGGTTGCTATTTGCTACCTCCCATCTGACAATTGGCTTTAAAAAGAATCCTCCATCATTAATAATTTTCCATGCAATTGATCCAGATTTTGTATGGAATTTGTTTCCATAAAGCTGTCCGAATTTTGGAAATAGGATTTTGTGTAATAGAGATTCTTCATCATGGTTATACCTCCAAGCTAGTTTAGCTCTAAGTGGGCCAACTTTTTCAATGCAAGAATGTAGACCACTTCCGCCCTTATCAACTGGTAAACACATGGTTTTCCAGTTCACGTAGTGGATGCCGAAATCTCCATTTGATTTGTTCCAAATAAAGTTTCTGCAGATTCTAAATATAGTTTATGCAGATTCTGTCTAAATCACCAAGAATACTTTTAGGAACCAAAGTATGAGTACAATGATGGATTGAGTAGGACAGCAATACCGATTTAACCAAGTGAATCCTCATAGGCAAAGAGATTAATTTTGATCCCCAAATGTTAGACATTTTAATTGCTTTGTCAATGATGCAATGAAAGTCCTCTCCAACAAGTCTTCTTAGAGCAATTTTAGAACCCAGGTATTGATCCAATTCTAGTAGTAAGTTCAAGTGAAGTGTATTATGGATGAAGATCAAAAAATACTTTTCTTAGAAGATGATATTCAAATAAAGGTAGATGATATATTTTGCTAAACTTTTTAATGAAGATTATGAAAATAAGATTGACTGTAATGACCTTAGCACCCTAAATTAAAATAAAGATTTATGTTTTTATCTGCGTATTAGTAAAATTGAAGTTAAAGAGGCTTTAAAGAAAACGAAGGGTGGAAAAGCTATTGGACCTGATGATATTCCAATAGAGGTGTAAAAATGCTTAGGAGATGAAGGAATTTCTAGGCTTACTAAACTTTTTAATACTATTTTGAAGACTAAAAAGATGCTAGATAAGTGGAGAATGAGTGTGTTAATTCCTATTTTTAAGAAAAAAAAGGCAATGCATAAGATTATGCAAATTATAGAGGAATTAAATTAATGTGTCATACTTTAAAACTATGGGAGTGAGTTATGGAGCTTAGGTTGTGGCATGATACCAATGTTTCTCAAAATTAATTTGGATTCATGTTGGGTAGGTTGACTATATAAGCCATACATTTATTAAGATGTTTGATGGAGAAATATAGAGAAAATAAGGAGGATCTACATATTATATTTATTGATTTAGAAAAAGCATATGATAAAGTTCCAAGAGAAGTGCTATGGAGATTTCTTAAAAAGAAAGGAGTTAATAACACTTATATTCAAATCATTAAAGATCTATAAGCATGAGCTATTACTTGTGTTCAAACACAAAGTGGTTTGAGCAAGTATTTCCCTATTTTGGTTAGGTTACATCAAGGATCAACCTTAAGCCCATATCTTTTTGCTTTAGTCATGGATGTTATCACTAGGCATTTGTAATAGGATGTACCTTGGTGTATACTTTTAGCCGATGATATTCTTCTTATTGATAAGATTAGAGAGCAAGTTGATGGTAAATTTGAATTATGGAGGTGAGGAAGCTCAGGTGGATGAGTGGCTTTACCCTTAGAGATAGGATACAAAATGAGCACATACGTGAAAAGGTTGGAGTAGCTCCAGTAGAAGATAAGATTAGAGAGAGTCTCCATACATGATTTGGTCACATGAAATGGTGGCCTTTCTATGACCCGGTTAGGAAAGTAGAGGTTTTAGATTTGACATATGTTAAGAAAGGTAGAGGCATATCTAAAATGACTTGGTTAGAAAATATTAGAAATGATTTTTCTTTACTATATTTAAATGAGAATTTGACTTTTAATAGGACACAATGGAGAAAAATGATTTTTTCATTTTTTTATTTTAAAAAAAATCATTTTTCTCCATTGTGTCCTATTAAAAGTCAAATTCTCATTTAAATATAGTAAAGAAAAAAATTGATTAAGAAATCTTTAGACTAAAGGAGAAATTGAGAAAGTAGAGAGAGAAGCTCCAAGAAGTAGAGAGAGAAGCTCCAAGAAGTAGAGAGAGAAGGTTTTTGAATTCTGTTGTTTGCGGTTTCGGTTGCCGGTGATCTTTTTCATCGGAATCATGGAGGCTGATGTTCGTCGTTCTTCGACGGATATCTGTAACATGAAGAAATCTGGTGTGACTTCTTTGGAGGAATTGGATTTTGTGAAATCAAGTCCTGATCGACCAAGAACGGCGTTGAATGCGGAGGAAGCGCGTTTAAGAAGAGCAAAAGGTTTCTTGGTTATTGAGGATGAGGTAGGCAAGGTAATTCAAAAGGTTCCTGTTGTGGAGGGGAAAGGTAAATCAATTGAGGTGATCGCTGAATCGAAAACTTCAAAATTTTTGAGAAATTTGGATGATCTTGAGGTAGGCATTGATCGTGGAATGTCTTCCTCAAGAATGAACATTTTTGTGCAAGGTTATGGTAAAACTACTGCTAACCAGCATAGCAGAAAGTTTGGTGATAATCAGCATATATCAAAAGAAAATCTGGAAAGCCAGAATTGCTGCAAGCAGAGCTTACAAGCAGAAGGTATTACGGAACAGAATAATGTAAAGGATGTTAACCAGATGGATGATCTTTTCTCTGAAAAGAAATTGGAAAAGCAGATAAGTGACAATGTATGGAATAGAAAACCATACATCAAGCTGAACTTCAAAGAAGACGAAGCAATTTTTACAGAAGATGGTGAGGCGATTCAATTGATCAAGGAAGATGAAAGGAAGAATGCAAACCTTTTGGAGAAATCGTTGGTTTGCAAAGTTTTTGGAAAGGACATTAAGCCACAAGAAGTTTCATGGGAACTTAGAAGACAATGGGCTCGATTTGATAATTTCTATTTCACAACGCTGGGGAAAGGGTGGTTCATGTGCTCGTTCAAAACAGTTGAAGCCTTGGAAGGAGTTCTTATGGGAGGACCTTGGTTTGTGAAGGAGCATATAATTGGAATGGAGAAATAGACACTGGAGTTCTCCCAGTCATCTATGGAAGGTCTGACCTCTCCGATTTGGATGCGAATGCCACAATTACCTCTTCAATGCTGGGATGAAAAGAACATAGCAAGGATAACAGCTACAGTTGGAAAGCCATTGATGCTAGATGGCAATATGTTCAGTTGGGGCAGAAGGGAGTTCGCTAGAATATGCGTCCGAATGAAGCTAGATCAGAAATTACCGGTTGGAGTATGGGTTGCAAGCCTGGGAAGGAGATTTTTCCAGAAATTTGAGTTTGAAAGAATCCCGAATTTCTGCTTTGATTGTGGAAAAATCGGCCATATGACGGAGGAATGTTTGAAGACCAATGCTGTATAAAACTTGGCTTCTGATAAAAATAAATTGCATGAATAAAAAATGAGAAAGGCAGAGGATAGTAAGGACAACTACAGCCCTTGGGTGTTGGTGAATAACAAGAGAAGAATTTTCAAATCAGTGGTAAAAAAAACTTGAGATAGCGAAGCATTGGAGAAAAAGACACAACAAGGAAAGACTTGGAACATCAAATCTAAGAAGACGAATTTGGAAGAAATAAAAGAAAATATCCAGGATGAATTTAGCATTCCAGTTAATTCTCAGGAATTACAGTGTGTTGAAGAAGGAGAAATAATAGAGGAACCAGTGGAAGTTTGTGAAGTAGATAGAGCTGATGAAGAAGACAAAGACTTGGGTATGGAAGAAAGGTCTCAGGAAATTTCAGAAGGGAACACAGTAAACAGGATAGTTATGGAGGTGAAGAAATCCATTAATCCTTTTGAAATATTGGGAAAAATTGAAGAAGAAGGAAATACCATTTTAGTGTCTGAAATGGAATCTCGGTCTTTAATCACTTCAGAAGTATTGAGAATGAAAATCCAGGATAATCAAGGGGAATTGAATCAGATGTCCACGAAAACTTCTAGTGGTAAAACAAAATTGGCTAAGGAGATGAAAATGCTTGGTCCTATCAAGGGGAAGACTAGAACGAGAAGAGGTGAGGGAGGAGGAGTTTTCTCCAAAGGCCCACAAGAAATGAAGGAGTTGATGATCAACAATGACTACCATGATATCGGTTTCATTGGACCCAAGTACACTTGGTGTAACAACAAAGATGGTTGCGCTAGATTATGGGAGAGATTGGACAGGATGTGGTTTAATTCTAAAGCTATTATGGAATTTCCAAATGCTGTGATCAAGCATCTCCAAAGGGTATCCTCGGACCACTGCCCTGTTCTCATACAGCTGGAAGAAAATACTAAGAATTTCAAAAAAGATTTCAGATTTGAAAATCTGTGGTGTTCGTATGAACCTGCAAATGGTATTATCAAAAAATCTTGGAGGAAGAAGGATTATGGTTTGGCTAATGAGGTTCTTCAAAGAAAAATTAGAAGATCGCTCAAAAATCTCTTTTACTGGAGTAAGAATAAGCTGAAGGAGTTAAATGACAGAAATCAATTGCTGAAAAAGGAAATTTCAGTGTTCCAGAACAAAGAAGCAGAGGAAGGAGGATGGAATCATGGTGATCTTTTGTTACTAAGAAGCATGGTGACAAAATTCAAGACTAATCTGGCGAGAATTGCAACCTGGTGGAAGCAAAGATCTAAATGTCAATGGATGGAGGAAGGCAAAAAAAACACTAGCTATTATCATATGTATGCTTCAGCCAAGAAAAAAAGCAATAGGATTCTTCAAATTGCTAAAGAGGATGGATCTCTGGTTTCTAATCAGGAAGATATTCATGGTATCATGGAAAGTTTTTTCAAGCAGAAATGGAGAAAACGACAATGTGATCTTAATAACTGGCTGATTTTCAAAGATTCTGAATGCATACAGGATAATCTGAAGAAGATTTTAGAAGCGGATTTCAGTCTGGATGAATTGAAGTTCACTCTTAATAAAATGGGAAATAATAAATCACCAGGTGCTGATGGGGCTAATGCTTATTTTTTCAAAAATTATTGGAACATTGTGGAGAAGGAAACTTGGAATGCCGTGAATTGTTTCTTCAGAACAAGGGAAATGCCGGATCAATGGAAGGAGACGGTTGTGGTGTTAATTCCAAAAATCCAAAATGCTAGAGAATGTTCTAAATATAGACCAATATGCTTGTGTCAAACAATCTACAAGATGGTTGCTGGTATGCTCTTGAATAGATTTAAAAACTGCTTACCGAAGGTTATATCTGAATTCCATGGAGCTTTTATACAGGGGAGAAGCATTTCGGATAACTGCATTATTGCACAAGAGATGGTTAGTAAGATGAGATATTCTATTGCTAAGCCAGGTTTTTTTATTCTAAAAATCGACATGGAACAGGCATACGACTGTATGTGCTGGGAAACTCTAGAAAAGGTTTTGAAATTGACAGGATTTCTGGAAAGGTTTATAATGCTCATTCTTCAATGTATTTCAAACCCAAAATTCTCCATTATGATTAATGATAAGAGAACAGAATGGATTAATGCACAGTATGGTTTCAGACAGGGGTGTCCGTTATCACCGAGCCTTTTCATTTTATGTTCAGACCTCCTCTCTAAAGCTATTAGTGAGTACAAAGATCAATTGGGAATGACTCTGGCTCTAAATACTAAAAGAATTACACACTTACTGTATGCGTATGACGTACTGGTAACGGCTAAAGCTTTCAGTAGAAATGCAAGAATATTAAAGAAAATTTTCAAAGTTTACTGCAAATGGACAGGGCAGGCGGTGAATTCACAGAAATCCATGGTGATCTTTGGTAAAATAGTGTCCAAAAACAGAAGAAGGAAAATAATAAAAATTTTGAAATTTAAGGAAGTTAAGGAGTTAAACTACATGGGAATTAAAATGGTGCTCAGAAGACTGAAAGCTGAAGATTATAATAGCAATATGGAGAAAGCAATGAACAAGCTAAATTCATGGGGAGCTAGATGGCTTTCTCTAGCTCGAAGAATTCTTCTTGTTAAAACAGCTTTTTCGAGCATGATAAACTATCAGGTGACACATTCCCTCATTCCCAAGAGTATTTTACTTAATATTGACAAAATCTGTAGAAATTTCTTGTGGCACAAAGAAAACGGGGAGCAAGGGGCACATTATATTGCTTGGGATACTCTATGTCTTCCTACAGAATTAGGGGGAATTGGCATTCATGGAGCTGCGGTAAGTCACGGAACTTTAAGAAGTAGAATGGCTTGGATATTCCTGCAGAAGAAGGATTCTCTCCTCCACAAATTTCTTTTCAAAAAATTTAGAACAATTAGATGGGAAGATAAAGTTAAGAGAAGTGCTTCTACAGCATGGAAATTAATTAAAGATGGAATTGAGCATCTAAAACCTATTGTTAGATGGCAGATTAACAATGGGAAAAATATCAATATAAATTCTGATATTTGGATTCTGGATAGAAGCATAAATAGATGCCAGCACTATGTAATACGTTGGATACTGAGGATAAGAAAGTTTCTGATCTTATGAATGAAGATGGAAGCTGAAATTCAGAAATTTTATCTGAATTGTTTTCAGAAGATATGGTGAAGCTAATACGACAAATGAAGAAGGGTCCTAATAGTATGGCAGATGAAGTAGAACTTATTCATACTAATACAGGGAAAACGATTTCGGCTTTAAGCAATGAGGCAATCTGGTTTCAGAAAAATTGTAAGTTTACCAAGCACATTTGGTTGAAGAAGTTGAAACTGGATCGGAGAATCTACTTGCTCTGGTGGAGAACTTTGAACGGAGCCTTACCTACAATGGGGTGGCTTTGTCATAGGAAGTTATCTGATTCGTTAAGGTGTCTAAGAGGCTGCCAGAAGATTGAAAATGCAGAGCACGTTCTTGTCAAATTCTTAAGGCTGAAGGATTTATTACAGGAACTGAGGAAAAATGGATTCAATTTTTCAGAATTTCAAAACTTGGAGGAATGTAATAATACATTAGAGATGAATTCTGGAAAAGGATTGATGAAGATTTATGCGGTGGCAATGTTCTATAACTGGAAATCCATAAATTTGATGAAGCATGGCAAGGCAGAAATTCCTTTAGCATATGCAGTTACTGAAATCATTTCTCATTCTTCTCATATCCATTCTAATCCAATTGATAAGAACTGGCACACCAACCAGCAATTGCTGTCCAAATATTGGTGTCCCCCTCCTCACGGTTGGATTAAATTGAACATGGATGCTACTCTTGCAGTAAATAACATGGCCGGTATAGCGGGAATTCTTAGAGACTACAAAGGGAGATTACTTCATGCTTATGGCAAAAAGCTTATACATTGGGATATTGCCCACTTGGAACTCAAAGCTATCATGTCTTTTGGAAACTACATCAAAGATTGGTTTTGTGAATACAATGGAATAATCATTGAAGGAGACAATGTAAATATAATGAAGATGATTCAGGATTCAATTAACTTGAAGACCAGCAAAGCTACAAAACCGAACCTTTCCTTCTTACAAGTTTTCAATAGAGTAATTTTCCTTTTTGCTCATAGAGAATGTAATAAATTGGCAGATTTTTGTGCCAAGCATGCTTTGTTAGGAGATTTTTTTGGGGTTCTTTTATTGAATCTAATCTTCCTACAAGTTTTGTTGACTTGTTAAGGAAATATACTTCTTTGTAAAGTTCTTGGGTTTAGATTTTAATGCTATTTCATCTTTAAAAAAAAAATGGAGTTTTCCTTTTTGCTCATAGAGAATGTAATAAATTGGCAGATTTTTGTGCCAAGCATGCTTTGTTAGGAGATTTTTTTTGGGGTTCTTTTATTGAATCTAATCTTCCTACAAGTTTTGTTGACTTGTTAAGGAAATATACTTCTTTGTAAAGTTCTTGGGTTTACATTTTAATGCTATTTCATCTTTTTCAAAAAAAAAAATGGAGAAAAATGATTCATGTAGCTGACCCCACGTAGTGGGATAAAGGCTTGATATTGTTGTTGTTGTTGTCATATTTTACTCTAAATGTATTAAAAAAATTTATTTAATTATTTAAATCAGATAGTAATTGAATTAGCTTGTTCATATCAATTAGAATCATGACTAGCTTTTAAGATGAATTGAATAGACATATGACCAATCTTGATTGAATCGACCAATCTAGTTCAATTTTTAAATCCAAGGATGTATGAGCATTATTAATGCTACACTTTAAGAGTTTAAGCATTGAACAAGGAACATTATTAATGCTATAATTTACATGCCAAGTCAATTTTAAGAAATAGAGGTGGTTAAATAAGTAATCTTAAGCCCTATTTGGCATAAACTAAGAAAGGCCTATTTATTATAAAAAAGTGAAAGAAAACTTATGATGTTACTAGTAAATATGACTTTAGTAGAACTTTTTTCTATCAACAGGAGTGGTTTCAAAGATCACCAAAAGTCATTGCAGTGATTTAATGATCATTGCAAATCTATGACATTTCTATTTGTTAGGAGTACTTTTTGCTGCGATTTATAAATTGCATCATATCTAGGCCTTACAAATGAATTTAAGTACTACATTTTTGTAGGTTTGCAATGGTTAAAAAAATTGCATTTCTATAGTTTAGAAATTCAATATCATTTTATAGCACATGAAAAAAATGTTGAATTTCAAAAGCTTAATTTTGAAATGAAATTTCAAAGCAATAAATTGCAAAACACTTGATTATGTTTTAATAATGAAAAAAATAATAAGAGCACTATTCAAAAATAAATTTAGTGAATTTTATCATAATATAAATCTTATGTTCAATATGTTAATATAAAAGGATACAAAGTTATTTGCAATAAAAGGAATTGATAAATACTCAAAGTGATGCACTAATCATATATGAAAAGAAACAAACAAGCAACTTTTTTAATATGATGAACTTAATGCATATCAAAGGGACATACTATTCACATTCAAGACAAATATTTTGGGATCCAGACATTACTCAAACAAAAATCATTTATCTAAAAAAATTTAATGTTTCAACTAGACATTCACATTTTACCTTACAAACTTAAAAATGAAAATACAAAAAATCCAATTTGAAGTTCTTTTTTCACTTTCATTTTCTCTTGGTTCCAAAATCATTTAGGTATGAACTGATCATTTCCTTGTGGGAAATTATATCTCCCCTATATTTTGATTTATATTCCTATAATCAAATATGCATAGTAAATATTATATTATATCAAAAGAAAGAAATGGTGTTTACTATCAATTTAAGAATAGAAACCATTTTTATAATTTTCATAATCAAATGTAGCATAGATAATATTATGATATCTAGAAAGATAAAATGGTATTCAAATATAATTTTAAAAATGAAATAATAAGGATAAAACTTTATATTCACCCATAGGCTTTCCTTGCTTTAACGAACTAAGGAGGGATTTCTTTTTTACTAGATTTATAAGATCCTCATAAAGATAAGCCTTAATGGTTGATTACTTCATAGGGGAAGTTCATAAGAAAACTCTTAATTAAAGTGATGACTAAATCTTGATTGATAAACAAACAGTGCGTGTAAGGATATAAATTGGGGAATCTACCAATAGGGAATGAATCAAAGTTTTAACACTTATTTTTTGAGTTTGTGGGAGGAAATGCTAAGATTTCATAAGTGTCTAGAGTACTAGAAACATTCTAAACTATACAACAATTGTGATTTATCAATTTTGAATAGAATTGCATTTATATATAAGTTCATAATTTATTAGATAACTAGGAGGGTACTCCTACAAGGAAGTGCAGGAACTATGCTTATGAGCAAATTGGACTTACACTTTCTTAGAGTTAATAGCTAGCAAACAAGCTAGGTGCTTTTATAAAAATATGATTTCATGTATAATAAATGTAGGATGGGCAGGCTCTTTACTTAAGTAATCAATATTTGAAGTTTAGAATTCTAAATCAGGGTTTAAATGATGCAAGGGATTCAAATGAACATAAGAAATGGAAATTTGATATGAATTTTACCCTAACTGAAAAAATTTTTATATTTGATTGATGAAAATCTATATGTCCAGCTTTTTATGAAATATATGGTAGCATAATGACCATTTTTTTAGGAGAAACCCACAAAGGGGCTTATGTGTTAATTAAATTTAAATAGTACAAAGTCCTTAAGGGGACCTTAAGCTCACTACTGCTCAAAGAGCTAAGAAAATAAAGAAAAAAGAAACCTAGGAGGTCGAGTTCCTCGCTAGTAACCAGTATAAAAATCTCTAAGTACAAGCTACGGTGCTTAAGGAAAAGCACCCGAAAAGAAGGAGCTAAAACAAAATAGCCAAAATGCTCCCAGTAATCTGTCCCCTTGGAAATCTTGCAATCATTTACCAAAAAAATAACCTGCATAAACAACTGATAGGCAAGAGAAATAAAATAGTAAATATAGCATGAAAAATTGCTAAGCTTGATTTTAGGAAAGCCCAAAAAAGGATACAGCCGAAAGACGGATAGCCACCCCAGGTCCAGGAAAGACCAAATACCATATTTGATATTCACCCAAAAAGGATACATACCAAAGCTCCCATCATGAATACCATACAAGATGTTCAAAAAATCCAGAGAGCCCAAAGGAAAACAATTCAAAACGTTCAACCAGAAGTGCAGAAGGATAGACTGCACCCCTTGTAGCATAATGACCATATATCAATATGAATATCAGACTCAACCCCATTGCTTAGGCAATCACTTGGTTACCACTAGCATGTGTGAGTATGATATTTCTAACTACAAAGAAAATTTGCATGCAATGAATGTAGGAAAGTAAAGTGTTGGGTTTTAAATTATAAACATCTTAGAGTCATAGGAGCCTAATGTGTGAATCAAGGAAAAAGTACTTATAACACCAAGAAACCTAAATAATTATGCAATTTTTACTTTCGACATAGGTAATTAATTAATTTATATGAATAAAAATAGGAAAGAAAAATATCCATGAAAATTGCTAGTCAATATATGAACCAAGGTTTGTAAAAAGTAAAGGTAGCCAAGCTCCATTAACTATAAGCTTGGATTCTACTTCTATACATGATGCATGTCTATACAAAATGAAGTTACTTTTTTCATGTCTTTAGGTATTTAGGCTCTTGGTACGAACAAGCTTCTAAGGAATTCCAAAAGATATGATCTTCAAAGAAGAAACATTCTTTTTGGGAACTTTTTCATATAATTAACAACTTTATTTTAAGCCTTTATAATTGTACATGTGTAAAACTTTATAAGATTTTAGATTTACATTTAAAAGAAAAATATTCTACACCTATAAGGCTTAGTATATAAATAGTGCATAGATATATCTATATGATCCTTAAGCCACTCAGAGAGTGAAATGAAAAAGTAAACATTATAGGAAAGTAAACACACACCATAGAACACCTTTCCTAATCAGGGGTAGAGTTAATTAACCTATCAAATCATTATATGTGTATGTTAACCTATGTGAATTAGATGTATGCTAAATAAAATAGTGATCAAAATATCTACAAATTTAATTAATCTATTGTAGGAAAGTTATTTTATTTAAGTTTAAATTTTAATGATTTATATTTTATTAATAAATTTTTATTTATTTAACTTATTTGCTTTTATTTAAGTTTTATTTGAATTTTTTTATTTTTAATCTTTCTTTGAAGCTTGATTTATTTAATTGATTTGAAGTTAATTAATTTTTCTTATTCTTTATTTCATTCTTTCATTTTCTTTATCTAATTTTTTATTTATTTTATTTTAAATTTTTTATTTATTAATTATTTTTTTTCAAAAATTTATTTAATTAATTATGACTTATTTAAATTATTTAAATTTTCATATTTAATTTTATTCTTTAATTTTATTTAATAATTTAATTCCAAGCAAAGATAATTTCTAAATGATACGTTATTCATATCTAAAATTAGTTGTCAGTATTGTACCTACACTTCGAGTGGATAAGTTCAATTTGTGTAACAACAAGAATGATATATTAGGATAATTACATATGATTATTAAAATAAAAATGCATAACTTTCATTATATTAAATTATATCAAAATAGTGAAGTGTTTTCTTATATTTTTGTAATTTTAACTTATCAATTTTTATTTGGGCTAGTAAGCTAATCAATAGGTGATTAAACCATTGTTTTAGGATAAGTAAAAGTTTAAGATAGGGGAAATTGGTTGAGTGCAATTTTTTTTAGTTTTTTATTACCTTAAATATCAGTTAAAATATTATTTTTAGATATTATTATGTAGGAATGTCTAAAAAAAGGAGAAAATTTCACAAGTATTTATCCAGCCTCACATCATTTAAAACACCAGGATGCAAGATCAAGACATCACAATAACTGGACTTGAAGAAATATGTTAGTTATTTCTACTCCCCGATGAAGCCAAGATTAGTTTTATAGTGCTTCACAATGAAGAAGCACTATGAATCAACATGTCACAGCTCCATCATCTTTGGAATTTATGCATTAGAGGATTGAGCTATGTAACACCGTAGCACCAAATTTCACATTCAATCTCTACAGTACTAAATGTTTGGATTACAGAGGTAGAGCAGTTACTGAAATGAAGAGACATATTGGCTCAACCAAAAGCTGCACTAGTTTAGCCAATATAAGCACTAGATCAGCCCAATGTTGCAGTGGAGCAAGCCCAGTAGCACCGAGGTGCTCATTCATATTATAATGTTACAACACCATCATGTCGAGTGCCATAATACCTAAATTCATTTTTTTTGTTATTGGAAATAGTTTATTTTTAGTTTGCCTAAGATTAGGTTTTATCACATTTATGTTGGTCTACTATTCTTAAGTGTAGTGCCTCCTCAGAGTCAAGTTTAAAGGAGGCCAGGGGATAGAAAGATACTTTAATCAAAGATTGTTAGTTTATCTTATTAAAATAAGTAATCAAATATTTTAAGGTGTATGGAGTGTGAAAAGGGAAATTGTATCATCCTGGTGACATCTAATTACACTTTTACTCATGTACTTTCTCTTATATACAAGAAATTAATTTTGGATTTTTCTCTTTTAATTCTATGGATAGCTAATTTTCTAGTTTTGGGCTAATTATGTGAAACATATGTAAGTATAAATGTAGACTCTTATACTTTAAACAAATATAAGGCATTTTCAATATCTCCCATTCTTAATTTAGTACATACAATGACCATATATGCAGTTAAAATATAGTGTGATATATTACCTTGATGAAGAAATATTGGATTATTTGGATAATTGAAAATGAATTATTGCATGCCCAGACATATGATGTTTATTGTTTTAAATTCTACGGAGATATAAATACTATTGAAAGTCCACAAACCTCCCTTCATATCTATACAAGCTTGAAAGAGATTTTGGAATGCATACACTCTAATCCACATCAAGCATAGAAGAGTCTACTTAGAAAAACTTAGGTAACTCACAATCATTAATTCAAAAAATTTAATCATCTAGTATTTTTCTTTTATGTTTCATATTTAACTGGAGATAAAATCTTAACCCTGATTTTTATTTGGTTTTATAAATATTATAGCTAAAGTAAACATTACTAGTTTATTTACATATTAGTACAACACTTCCTCATAGGTTGGACATTCTCTAATATAACTTTACTATGTGATTAACACATGCTCTTGCCACTACATAAAATTGCTTATTACCGACTGACAAAATCCGTCAATAAAAAGAGAAATCCACCCAAAATCTTGCTTTTCAAGCAAATTTCTAGCAGATATTCATAGAATGATAATTCACGCTTCGAAAAATCTTTCCGACAAAATATTTCTGCCAAAACAATTTTTGATTGATTTTTCAGTGTAATTATGGAAAAATAAATTTAATGAGCCACATCTTTTCTTTAAACAAATTCTAGTGTTATTTTCGCCAGTTTTTCGGCAGAAATATTACGCCGGAATTACTGACAATAATTTGCCGCACTGTTCCATCAGATTAATATCGATAAATAAAATGGGTGGATTATCTACTCTAAATACCAGCATAATGAATACGCAAGAAATTTACATACATTTTTTAGTATCATTTTTTCCTGTGGAAAATAGAAGATATTCTTGTAGTGTGTGTATTTAGCAGGTAATTCACATCAAAGAAAACTTAAATATATTCCAACCCAATGCATATCATTCATGCAACAAAATAATTAATTACCCATCATCTCCATCCTGAAATAGCTCCTAACTCGCCTTACAAATCACAGATAAATAAAAACACTCCCACACTAAAAAAAAAAAAAACCACACTAAAAAAAAAAAAAAAACAAGGAAGTAGGTAAGATACCCTATAATATCTCTATCAAATTCTACCTAAGAGTGAGGTTATAGGGCTTTATTGTGTTTCTCCCAATCAATTTTAGTAGTGTTGAGTGAGTGAGGGTGAGTATGCTTTGTAAAGTCTATGGGTAAGTATTGTGATGAAAGGGACCAGTAGTTGACATGCTTGTAGACATCATTGATGACTTGTATGAGGGACCTTGGAAAACCTAAGAAAGGTGGAGGCGAGTGAGCTATTAGTGCAAGAATAAAAATCATTGAGTTTTATGCTCATACTGAGATATGATAAGGGTCTTGTGTAATGTTTTTTTTTAAATGAAACTAGTGAGGATGGTCACTCTAGATATAACAAGTTCTTGAGGACTCTCTAAGGAGAAGCAAGCAACTGGATTAATTGTCTAGGTATTTTGTAAGTTTCTTGTAACATTTTCGAAGCTCAATCATATATTTTGATAAATACAAATATTATTGAATGCTTGATTTACTTATTTTTGCATCATATTTTAAATAATTATTTTATTGTGCTACTAACCTTTCAAGTACATCGAGCAAATATTAAAGAATCACCTCAAGACAAAGTAGCGCCATGGAAAACGTTAGTTTGAATGTTATAGAGTCTATATTTTTTCATTTTTCTTGAGTCAATTTATGTATTAGGTGTTTGTTGGATTAGCTACCGTACACACACATAAGGGGATTAAAATTGAATGTTTAATTTATATGTTAATCATAGTATATGATCTATTCTAAATTAATTAAAATATTAAATTAGGTGAGACTAATTGAAATTTGCATATAATTACTCATATTGGATGATCAGGTATTTTAAGAAACCTCAATATTGAATACTGGTTACTTAAAATCGACAAATTTAAAATTTAAAAATTAAACTTATGGTATTGTATGAAATACTTTGTATATAATAATATTTAATTATACATATCTAATTTAAATCTTATAATTAAGGAATTGAATTTCATCTAAATTATTTTTAGATCGTACAGTAGAAAAAACTTATATAAATTTCTAAAAAAAAACATATAAATTTCTTGTTAAATTGATGGCAATAATCAAGTCCATGATTTGACATGAATGCACTAATATTGACATGATATGGCTTCTTGCATGGACATGACAGAGGACCCGTGTAAGCAAAAGAGAATGTGACATGGGTCCTACAAGTAATACAAAAGACGGTACTGGGGAACATGAAGGCTTAACTTCGTTGCATATTTAGATGGAGCGGAGCATGGCTCCATATTCTCAGCATCCGAGCCTTTATTTTCTTGCATAAAAAGCAACTAAGGACTAATGGACCCTCCATGTTGGATTTACAAACCCTAGATTAAAGGTAATTTATTCTTTCCCGATCCCTTTGTCTTCTTCTTCTCACAAAACACCTTTAGGATCTCAAGCCTTAGACCATGGGTTTCACTTTACTTTTTGTATGTCTTGATATCTGCAGCCTATTTAATCAAGAAATTCCTCCCCAGTAAGGATTAATTTAATAAAAAAGATTGCTCTATGTTTTAAGTCATTCCTATGGGCATAAATAACGACAAATTATTCTGTGCGGATGCCGAGTTCATATACCAATCATAATGCGCCACGTCATTTCAGCTTGGTACCGCGGCTCGTAATCGCTGATGTGCATATTCTGATTGGTCTACATATGATTAATTATGTTTTGACGTCCGCACAAAATAATTTCTCGAATTTAACACCCAAAAAAAAGTAAAACTGATTATTCCAGGCAATAATTATTTTGGTGTGCGAGATATAAAAAGGGCTATTTACTATGCTAGTTTTTATTTTTTTATTTTTTTATTTTTTTTAACGTATAGTCTAGCTATTCAATATCTTTAAGCTAAGAGCTTGGAAGGTTTATGAATCTATAGTGCTGGCAGGAATAAAGCGCTTCTTTTAAAGTAAACATTGAACAACGCATTTGATAAATTTTTATGTTCGTCAGAAGAAAGTATATTATTTTTAATGAATTTTTAGATTTTTTTTTTTAATATGAAGGGCTAACATTTTGTATTTTAGTGTTATTTTTACTGTATAGGAAAGGCGAGATTTTGAAATAATAATATTTACAGATCTTAAAAGAAAAGACTTAATAGTGTTGCATTACGGAATTTGTCATGTATCAGATATTTAAATGAAAAATAATTAAAAAAATTTATGAATGTCCCGTAATTGAGTGTAGCCTATATGCTTTTGCACTCAAAGACACTTAAAAAATTAATAAATCGAAAAGGATATTTAACATGGAATGACCAGCAAAGACTCATAAGAAAGCAATCTTGATTTAGCCATGATTGAAGGAGTGGACCCGTTAAAGATCCCAATCATGGCAGGTTTTGCCTTTGTAGTCATGTGATTAAACCGACATTTGTTTGGTTAAAGCTGCGTCTTTTCAATTTTTAGGCTAAGTTTTTATTTGGTACAACTTTATTACTATTATTATTTTAAATTTAATACAATAAATATAAAAATTTTTTACTTAGAAATTTTAAAATCACAAAGCTGTTTTAAAAAATAATAAAAAATCAATCCCAAATGAAGCCTAAATCTTAAATTTCGTTTGGGATGATAATTTAGCCTAAAACTTTTTTATTGTTTCTTAAAATAATTTTTTAGTATTAAATTTTTAATTTTTGAACTAGAATACTGCTTTAAGAAGTAGTGAAAAAAATTGTGTCAAATAAAATCTTATTTTATTTTAGAATGAAAATAGTCATATTTTAAAAAAACCATAAATTTATGTTTTTTTTTAATTTCTTGCGAGTACAGATCATAAGTTACAGGACGGCAATTTATCATCATTGCGAAATTTTTTATGTATTTTGCGCACTTTAACGAAGCTTTAACTGCATCTTAATGGCTGATTTGTCATGCAATCTCTTTTAATTTTAAAATCAACCCTCGGTAAAATATCTCAAATTTACTTGCTTCTTTCCACATGTCTAACAACAACGTTATTATTATTATACAGTAACGTGGGATGACAATTCTTTTCAGGGGTGGGTCGCACTTAGTATTTTCATTAAAATAGACTCAGAATAATTGAAATTTTCATTGTGATTTTTGCATAACACAAAATTTTGATTATCTAAAACCCTTCTCTTTAGTAGGCAATTAGTAGTTTTAAGGCCACCTTTTATGATTTTTCAAACAAGAAAAGCAAGGCTGTAACATTCTTTTTAAGGATTCATCTGGAACATTTTTTTTTGCTGCTTCTCAAAGAAGTTTTTTAGTACAAAAATAAAAAATTTTGTACTTAAAATTTGCTTTGATAAGCAATAAGAAAGCCGCCCCAAACAAAACCTAAATCAAATATGCTTATGCCACACAAATTGGGAAACTATTAAAGACATCTTTGAATATAATTGTCTATTAGTAACTGAATCTTTACCGAAACAAAAGCAAGAAATTGTGATAAATAGAAATCTTGGCAATTTGATCCAAAACAGAGAAATTAAGTTTTTGAGGAAGACACCATTGAAGATTATCAATGAAATCCCATATGTAGTATATTGATGATCACATTAAAAGGCATGAAACATTTGTGCAAGTGCTTCTCAAAAAGGGAGACCCCATCGAGCCTACGGTCAAAGAAAAGGGATATGTCTGGCGGTTAGCACAAACATTGAGCTCAATCATATTTTCTAATACTACGAGCAATCTAGTAAAGTTGGTTCCAAAGGTAGAAGACAGCAGTGGATGGTTTGATCCAAAAAAGAGTTATAAATTTGCAGATAAATTTAATGTTTTGATGCCATGTTTTTCAATAGAATTGTTTATTAAAATCCAAGTTAATTCAATGTATCCTCCTCTAACACACCAGTATATTAATTGGAAAAGAGTTTTTATAGAGGCCAGAACCAGCTACAGAAGAGCTTGATCTTTGGCTAGGTGAGATAGAGAGGAAGATGCGAGATTTAAAGTATTTTTGGAAAGAGAGAAGTTCGGTCTGGCGGGATAGAAAAGTATGGCATGCTGAAGATAAAACAAATCAGCCCATACTCGCATTTCACTTTCTCTTGGGGATTTTTCCGAAACCTCCAAGATTTGAAAGGGGGCGTGGGACAAAACAAATTATTAAAGCTCTAGGAAGGAATATTCCAGCTATGTGTAGGTATATTTAATCATTTATTTTTCAAAGAAATACTCATATTTTAATATCACTTAGACCAAGAAGGGAAGAGTGATTTGAGGCCAATATCGGGAGAGATTATTCTTTGCCATGTTTAAATGTGTCTGGAGGTCAATTTGAATGTTTTATATCATCTAATATACTGTGCATTGGGTGACGTGACGCAACCGAATTGAATCCAAAGTACCGCATGTAATAATTTTTCTTGTATCGGAGTTCTCCCAAAATCTTCGTTGGTATGAGCAAGAAGGAACAATTACAAAAAAATTTAAGCATAATTATGGAATAGTTAAAAGGAAAATCAAATATACAAAATTTTAGAAAATATTAGATCAGAGTCTTAATGACCATTAATTGTTTTTCATATCAAATGGAAATCATGCGATATTAATAGTATAAAACAAGTTTATATTGTTGATTACTAATAAATCAAAAGCTCAAAAAAAACCAAGACAAGATCTAGATCAGAGTCGATTATGTTTTTTGTTCTTCCACTCCCATTTGAATTAGGTTGTGAAAGAAAATTATTGCACAATTTCTTTCAGGATTTGGGGCAAGCGTGAGGTTGAATGGCGCGGGACTTGTGCAACTGGTTATAATAACCGATTGCTCATTTTTATTATTTTTTATTTTTTTGTTAAGGCCAACCGCAATTTTTTTTTAAAAAAAAATTTCCAACACGTGATTGGACGCCCTGACCTCTGCCAGACCACCGCCTGACGCCGTTGCTCCGCCGTACCACCACTTGAGGTCCTGACCTCCGCCGGACCATCGCTTGACGCCGTTGCTCCGCCGGACCACCACATGAGACACTCACCATCGTTGGACCACCACCTGATGTTGTGGCTCGGCCGGACCATTGCCTGAGGCCAAGACTTCCACCGGACCACCGCTTGAGGCCCTATGCTTCACCAGGCCACCACCTAAGGCACGAACTTCCGCCGAACCGCCACTTGAGGCCCTTTGCTTCACCAGGCCATCACCTAAGGCTTGGACTTCCGTCGATTTGTTGTTCTTATAGGATACATCATTGAATAAAACGATTAAAATGAGATATGCTAAGTGAGAAATATATATCTAAATAAATAGTATCAAATTAGATCTTTGGCAAACCAGTAAAAAAAAATTTAGGGAGGTTCTCAAAGTTCTCGAGTGGAGTATATAGCAACCTAGGCAAACAAGGGTTCAGTGGCAAACAAGCATTACGACATTTTAGGATCAACTTTATGTTTACTCGATCACAATTAAACTGAGTGATGTGTCCATATTTCATAAGCATGCATATTGTGTACAAATTTAACATTTGTTGCAACAAGATTTGTTTTAAATGATTCTTTTATTAAATAGGCATATATTAATATTATACCATCCCAAATGATAGACTAATGCTTCACTATCGATCCGAAAAGAGAATTTCAATTTATTACCATGATCAAACACTGTCTAAGCAATATTTAATTCATCCAAAAAAAATAAAATGAATATTCACTCATTATTTTTATCTTGAAATTAAATAAATTTATATTTTTTTAATAAATTTTTTTAAAAAAATATTCAATCCATTCCTAATGATAAAATGAATATTCACATATCATTTTGATTATGAATCATAATCAATATATTTAATTTCATAATCAAACAATATAGGGAATATTCAACAATTCATCCCGAAGGATCAAATGAATATTCACCTATCATTTTGATTTGAAAATAAACCCATATTTACAGCTAAGTATGCATCCATAGATTTCTCCCATACCTTATAAAGGAACTAAGATAAGATTTATTTTTATGCTGGGTTCTAGACTTCCTATAAGAGAAATTCTCTATAATTAATTACATATACGAAAATAATACTATTGATTAAAGTGAAGACTAAATATTTTCAAATTCATATAAATTTAAAGAAAAAAACTTGGGCTATATTGATTTCAGCATATAATAGGCTTTTAACCATTTTTATATCCTACATAGCACCAAAAGCAACTTAATGGAACAAGATTAAGTGCTGCTCTCGATTTTATTAGATCTTTCGTTGGTTATTGTTGGTGCGGCTCTTGGATTGTTAGTTTGGCCTTCATGGATTATTGACCATGCTATGATGTGGAGGTTTTCAATCATTCCAGGACATTGTGACTTGTTGGCAACCATTGGTGGTGTTCCTTTAGATGGTTTTTTTTATAGTTTCAGACTTTGCTTGTTCATTTCATCTACTCCTCTGGATGGTCATTGTCTAGCTTCTCTATGATGGTTTGCAGCTTCATGTATACTGAGCTAGGCTGACTTCTACCTTTCCATTGCTTCTTTCCTCTTTGTTGGTTTTTATTGTAATTTTGGCTATGTCCGTAGTTGGACTTGTAATCCGTTTTTTTTAATGCGTAGGCCCCTCGTGGATAAAAAAAAAAATGCAACTTAATGGGACAAAGCCAGATAGTTTTTCCATGGCAAATGAACTCCTTTCTTTCATTGGTCTTTTCGATATATCTAGGGGAAGAAACATATAGAACAAGAAACTCAAACGAACAAAAATCACACCAACATCCTGATGAACTTCAAGGTCAGCGACAAAGAAGATTACAATGCCATAAGATTTACCTTTCACAATGTACAAAATAGTTGATGTTCGGCATGTATACGATCAATCATTTAAAATTTGCGGCTATGTTAGCATATCTAAAGCAAGATCCCTTTATTAGCGCTAAATCAGTATATGCCTTTATATATATATATATA
>NW_021319063.1:1887545-1909065 GCF_001605985.2 Dendrobium catenatum | reverse complement strand
ATGACTAAAAAATAGGCTTTCCCGCAGCAGTTATTAGCGCAAATTAATTAATCGCTGTAGTATGAGACCCCCTCAAATTAGTCGCAGGGAGTCGCGGGAACTCCTAAAAAAAAGCGCGAGAAGCAATAAACCCTAGTTTTATTATGTCGCTCACAGCGCAGCAGCTGTCTCTCTTCCCATCCGTCTCCTCCAACGATCGCCGACCAGACATCGACACCGACAGCCAGATGAACCTGCAGAGAAGCTATGAGATTGACGGCCGAACTGCTGCTGTTATCCATTCGAACGAAAATTCGCCGGCATTTCGTCGACCTAAGAGCGATAACATTCTCTCCAGGAGCGAGACCCTCCTGCTCTTCACTGATGGAAGACGCACAACGCCAAATTGAATATTTATAGTTTAATGAGGAAGATGAGTGATTGCTTTGAATTATTATGAGTTTTTTGTGCGTATTGAGTATTTTGAGGCTTGATAAGAAGTTGGGAGACCATTGAGTCTGTAAAGAATGATTCGCAATCTTTCATTGTCAGCAAGTAATCCGTTCTTTTTTCTTGGGCTGTTCTAGCAGTCGCATTAGAAACAAAGCTCTGAATACTATGAATGATCTGGTTCTAGAAGATGTTAGGTCAACGCTATGCAAATGCGAAAAAAATTTGAATTCCACTTTTAACTTCCCATTCATGACGGTACAATGGTAAGCATCAAAGATCCAAATTTCGTTGTAATAATTTACAACGTGTGTAAATATACAGGATTGCCACTGTTGTACAATGTAAATTCCTCTTCGTTTTGCCATGCAATTATGTTGCTTGCTTTTGTTTTTGATCTTGAATTAACAACAATATGGCATATAAGGCCGAGTAAGACTGAAGAAATTATTTGTAGACAGAAAATTTAGTGTCTATTTAGAATATAATTTTTTTTTACTAAGTGCTTAATATAACTTCATTAGAAGTGTTTCATCATTGTGATGTGCTTCTGTATTGTAGCGTTTTTATGTTAGTGGTGTGCTGATCTTTGAAGCCATGGCTAACTTCGTCGTCAAGTCTCTGGTGCTATCCTCATTGCATTTTTGGTGCGGCCACTAACGCGCATGGGTAGGTATTATCTCTTTCCAAATAATTACAAAGTTTTCTTTTCATCCTGATGAGAACGACTTCCCACATCCAAGAGTTTATTTGTTCTTCTAATTCTTAACTTGTTCGAAGATTGTCCTGCTGCACGGAGAGAAAAATATTACAAGTAAAAGATCTAAAGGAGCGCCATTGATTAGTTAGAGTAGATGACTTTTAGCAGAATACACTTGCTCAGAAAAGATTGGCAAAATGATTCAGATGGAGAGAAAAAATAGCCCTTTTGAAGTGGTCAAAAGTATTTATATTGCTACTCACTGGAGTTTACACCATTTTTTTATTTTAAATATTTTCACAATTCATGTATTGTTTTTAATAGTTTGCAGCTTTTTTTTAGGAGAATTTTTTTTGTATTTATTTTGGATATTTTTATGTCCTTTTGGTATTAAGCGCATTGGACAGCGTTGTATCATTTGAACTCTAATAATATGTTGAAGCTAATTTTGACATTGTTAATGTATTATTTATGATCATAAAAAATGATTGTTTTTTGGCATTATATTTTTTAATCACTCCTACCTTTAGCATCGTTTTAACACATGTTAAAAAATGATGCTATAGCATTCCTACGCAGAGCTTTTACCGCTGCTATAGATTCCATTTCAACGAGCCTCTTCAAAACGCTGCTAAAGCCTTACCAATGCGAACGCGTGCGGGCGGATGTTCAGCGGATTTTAAACCGCTGCAAATAATTTTTGGCAGCGGTTTTAAAACCGCTGCTAAGGGTTTACGAAAATGTGTGCTGCGAAAGCATATTTATTAGTAGTGTTATATATATTATATATATATATATAATAATATATAGTATATATATATTATAATTATTATATAGTATATATATTATATTATTATATAATATCTATATATATATGCCATTAAAAAAAAGTGGTAATATTATAATTGTTTTTAAAAGTTTTTATTTTTTTGTAGTATATAAAGTATCACCTTTCCAAATTTATACAATTTGATATTATACAAACTCAACTAGCTTATATGAAATAATCTAAAGCATTTATATTTTAACATTATTGGCCTTTACATTTGCATTTACCTTCATTGGCCTATATATATTCGACTTATACAAAGTAAATATTTTTAGTAAGTTTATATAAAAAGAATTATTTTTATACAATATTGTATGAGTGTATACAAGTAAAGTATTAAAATGGTCCTAAGAAGCTTACTCTCTAATATTCACTATAGAATATAAATATGAACATCTAGAGTATTACAACAAAGAAAACCAAACAGAGTGAGCATCTCTAGGAGAAGGAACTCCACAAAGTAAACTAAAATTAATACCATCGAATTAGCTATAAGCTAAGTTGGTTGTCCTAATCTAGGCAAACCATATCTAAAACAGTGTATGTATAAGGCTTTATGGCTTGGCTATCTATGCTTTAATCTAAACTTGAATTATTTACAATTATTTACATTGTTGAGAATCAAGTGAAGGTAGGCTTTTGAATATAAAGTATTAAATTTTTAAATTTTCTTGGTATTGTTTAAGAGTCGTTTTGATTTTTATAATTTGTTTCTGACTATAGAGTTTAAAAGAACACTAATGATCAATAATCTTTATGTGCCAGAAGCTTGCTGATTTAGAAGTCCTAATTAGCTTATATTTGTAATGCTACCAATCTAAAATGGGATAGATATGTTGGCCATAGTGTCTTATTTTTTTTGTTAAATATTTTAGTCTTATGTTTTTTTACAGTCAATACTGTTAAGCTTACCTAAAGAAGTCAAAACAAGGTAATGAAGCTTAATTTCTTAAGTATTTTATTATTGATTTATCATGATTATTTAAGTTGAATAACATTTAATTTTTATAAAAGATGTGTGTGAGGTTTATTTATCAAACTTTAGGCTAAATAATAGCCTTGTAAGTTTGGGTTACCAACAATTATGTTATTTATTTAAAATTTGATATTGTTTGTAATGTTTATTAATTCATTTATTAATATTTATAATTTCATAATATCATTTATTTATTTGACTTATTACAAATGGGCATAGATGAAGATTTCTTGGAATTGTTGCGTGTTAGAAAATACGGCGGTAGAGTTTGTAAATTTGGCGTCTGAACGTTGCACGTAGTATTACACACAAACAAAAAGGAGTGACACAAGAGTTTTTACGTGGACCCAAAAAGGGAAAAAACCACAGGGCCTTGCCAGTGGCAAAATTCACTAGTGTTTTCTTAGATTACAGAATGGGGATTTTCGTCCCAAATCGGGATATCAATCAATTCGTTATAGCTCCACGATTACAAAATTCTACGAATTCCTGGGCGTTTTCTGAATCCGGCAGAGTTTCCAGTTTTTCAAGGCGGCAGGAAGAGCTCGGCGGCGGTGGTCGATGAGTGTCTCCTATTCGTCCCTTATCTTCTTCGCCTTCTCTTGTTCTTCTCTTTCTTTCATTGAGTCCCTTTGGGTGTACGAATGAGGGCTCTTTATAGTTTTTTCTGAAGTGGATAGCGTAATAGGCCGTGAATCAAGGGCAGACAGGGATGTTTGAATGGAGGCGTATCCGAATCCTTTGATCAAGCCAGTTCGTTGGAACATTTTTAAAGCTTTAATGTGTCAGAATTCAATGAATATTGGCTCGTCGGATTCGTTTCGTTGAGCCGTTCGTTCGAGTATAAGCTCGTCAAAATCGGAGACGTTTGGTAACTCAAATTGCGGTTTGTAATCTTCCACAACGCTTTGAACCATGATTCGGACTCTTTGGGCTCGATTGGATTGATATTAGGATCGTTGGGTTGTATTGAGACGCTGTTTGACTGTAATTGCTGAAAATCGAGTTCATAGATGCCCGAAATTAATTTTTGAAGTTTCCGAATTGATTTTGGCTCGAATCGTGCCATAAAGATTATTTGTGATGAGGTATAGTATGCCCTATTTTCGGACGTTGAAGCTTCAGGAGTCCGAAAATATGTGTCACAATTTTAAAAGAATTTTTGGGAGTGACTCATAATTTGTATCTTGGTGTAGGAGCATTGAATCGGTTTCGATAGTGTCACAATTGAATCGGGATGTACGGAAACGTGTCCGGGACCCAAAAATTCGAATTCGGGGTTGTCGGCCCACGAAAAACGGGCCAAATGGACGGGGCGGCCGAATGCGACTCAAGCCGCCGGCGCGCAAGCCATCCGCGGCGGCGCGGAGCAGCGGCGAGTCACCGGGAACCGGGACCGCTCATGGCCGCTCGCACAGGCGTACGCGATTCGGCGGCAAGCGGAGTTGCCCGCGTTACGCCGCTTATCTTCCTGGAGTCCGCGGTCTCCCTTGGCCGTCGCGCAGTGCCGGGCTGCCGTCCGGGAATGCGCGGGTCGATGTCCTGTTCGGCGATCGCTGCTCCTTGAACCACAAGCTCGTGCAGTGTGGCAGGATCTGCGGGTGATTGCCGCGAATTGTCCGTCTGGCCGCCGCTCAGAGGTGGGCAGATGGTTGCAACGACCTAGTGGGCCATTTCGCGAAAAATGACGTTTTTTGGCTTTATTTGGTCCAAATCTGAAAAAATCCCAAAAAATTGCAAAAAATTGTTAAAGATTTCCAAAAGATAGTTACGAATTTTTGTTTGCGTAACTTCTCCCCTTTTCATGTCTCAAAACATATAAAAGGTCCTCTAGGCCTTTTAAAAAATTTGCAACTTTCTATCTTCTCTCCATTCGGAGTTCTTGGGCGGTTTGGTTCCGTAATTTGCGAGTTGGGAATTTTTTCAGCTATTCGAGATAGGCCCTCTCGCGCGCTAGAACCTAACGGATCTCCCTCCGGTTATGAAAGTTGATGTTCGTTATTGTGGAATATAGAATTTAATTTTCTAATCGAATTAGGTGCCCTCTCGCAGTGCAGAAGCTACGGATTATCTATCTCCATCGACGGTTATCCGAAGGTTAGGTACGTTATTAGAGAGTTAGAATTTTTTTACTAGATAGCGCCATTGTACTCTGGTGCAGAAGTACGGGATTCTTCCTCCTCTATTGCTCATAAGAGCTACAATCCAAAAAGAAAATAAAAGTCCTACGAGCCGGCGGATCCTTAAACTACGATTACAAAAAGAACCTAATATAGTCGGGCTATTCAGCAATAGCACCCAAAAAAGGAGAGACCAATTAATCTTTATAGCTTTCAGCTCCGCTCTCCTGCAAAAAATCTACTATATAGCAAAATGAACAAACATAGAATAAAATAACATACCTTTCTCAAAACTCTGCTCCGCTTGTAATAGTACATACAAAGAACTAAAAAAAAAAAAAAAATCAGTTCAAGAATAGTACGTAACACCATAACAAGCCACCGCCAAAATAGAGAAAACCCGCACCACACAACAACCAGCATGTTATGCCAACAACCATGCCAACAGTATCTGTAGGCCGCCCTTCCCTTACCAACAGAAATACCCTCCAAAATCAGCCAAACATCACCATACCCCCCCAGCACCAGAATTACATCTAGTAGTTCCCATAAAACCCATAACACAACCCATGCAATCGAACCAAAACCCCCAGTAAAAAAAAAAAAAAACACCCAGACAGGCTCCAGACAGAAAATCAACCGCACCAAGTCCACCACCACACATCCATAAGCCACCACACCCCCCAGCTGATAGCACAAAGCACCCAGATAAACCAAGCGAGCAGCGAAAGAAAAAAATACCCCAGAACAGCACCCAAACAACCCAGAAGCCAAAAAACTCACCCATGCCTAAAACGTGGCATAGCCACCTTGTCCAGTAACATCATACCAACCAAGGATTGATCTAAATTATGAATATCCAACTCCTCATAACCACGAAGGGATGAACCCTTATTCGCTAACCAATTAGCACAGACATTACCTTCCCGTAAAATATGAGTTATATAATAGTTCATCAAAGGCAGTAAATTTTTTACTTTCCTAATAGTATAAAAATACTGAGCATTACCATAGAAATCCTGATTCAAAATTTGAACCAGATTTAAGGAATCCACTTCAATCCATACCCAATTCAAGCCCATTTTTAAACACATTTCCAGACCCAGAAGGAGAGCATTAAGTTCAGCCAAGATAACATCCCCCACATTCAACGGAGAAGCAAAAACAGCCACAATATCACCAAGATAATCCCTGATTATACCCCCCGCACCCACCATATTATTGCCAACCGACCCATCCGTATTTAATTTCACATAAGGGGGTTTCGGTTTGATCCAGTAAACAACAGAGTCAGCATTATTAGAGGATAACGTAACCAGATTGATGCCAAACTTCACCGCAAGATCTTTACACTTAGAAAAGGTCTTACAAGAAATAACATTATAATTATATAGCTGTAAAACCTTTCTTCTCACATTATTAATGATATTAGAAGCCTCCATCTTAATATTATCATGCTTAGCCTTATTCCTAGCTTCCCAAATGTACCATAATATGATAATTGATAACAAATTGAAAAAATGACCTTTCACAGGCATAAACCAACTCGTCAACATAGAATTTAAATTATCATGAGTAGTAGAGAGATTCTTACCCGTTAAAGTATTAAAATACAACCACACCTGCTTAGCCACCATGACATTACAAAACAAATGATCAATATCTTCATTAGAGGAGCAGCATAAACATTTAGAAGAAAGAACAATACCTTTATTTTGCAATAAATTATCAATCAGAATGAAACCTTTAATGCAACGCCAAACAAAAGTAGAATAAGTTATAGGGAAAGAACTATGCCAAATAGCCGCAAAAATCTGAGATTTCTCCCCAGCATTCCTAAATTTCTCCCAGATCTTACTCAATTGAAATTTACCATTTGAAGAATCTGAAAACAGAATTCTGTCATTACAGTTAATGTTTAGGGGAATATCAATGATAAAGTTCACTAAGCAAGCAGGCAAAATAACTTTCAACTTCTCCACATCCCACCATTCTCCCTAAAGAAGGAAGAAACTTTGATCCTTTCCACAGTATGAGAGTTTAAATATTCATCAATAGAGGAAACACCCAACCAATTATCCTGCCAAAAATAAATATCCCCCTTTCCAAACCCCCATTTCACAAATTTTTCCGTTTCCCACTTAATGTTGCACAACCTTTTCAAAGTAGGGGAGTCAGAATTTTTAGAAAAACACAACACGTGGTGACTATTATTACAATACTTCACATTCATATAACGAGCCCATAAGGTACTATTCGATCTAAAAGAAAACCACAACTTGTGCGAAAAAGCAAGAGCCATATCATTGAAGTTCTTACAACCCAGCCCGCCTTCATCTAATTTCCCACTAATTTCATGCCAAGACACCCAATGAATAACCTTAGAATTACTTTTGGCTCCTCAAAAAAATTTGTTTATCATTCTCTCCATTCTATTACAAATAGTAACAGACGCCATTAAGGTATTAAACAAATAAATTGGAATAGAATTCAAAATCGAATTGAAAAGAACTAACCGACCACCAAAGGATAAAAAACTCGAAGACCAATTTTTAAGTTTCTTTTGGATAATAGTAAAAATATCTTCAAAAAGGAAGTTTTTCTTTTTACCTTTATAAATCAGCGTACCCAAATATTTGATAGGCAATTTTTTCGGTTGAAACCCACAAACTCTTTGAATAGCCTGAGTCCTGTTCTGATTGATAGATTTACCAACAATAAAGTTGCATTTATCTTTGCTAAAAGCAAGACCACTATACTCTTTAAATTTAAATAGAAATTTCATTAAAATTTTCACATTCTTAATAGAACCATTAGCAAAAAGAATGAAATCATCAGCAAAGCTTAAATGCGAAATAGGAAAACCTCTAAACGTTCTAAAGTTCAAACTCACATTTTTAGCATAAAGATCTTGTAAACCTCTAGACAGATACTCCATAGCAATTATAAAAAGAGAAGGAGAAATAATATCTCCTTGCCTGAGACCTTTATAAGACTTAAAAAACCCATGGTTTCTACCATTAATAATAACAGAAAAGAAACAGTTCTCCACACCATTTTTAATCAGAAGGATGAAATCTTGACTAAAACCAAACAAATCCAACACTCTATATAAAAACTTCCAATTCAAATTATCATACGCTTTAGTGATGTCAAGTTTAAAAATAATATTACCACCTGAAACCTTAGTGTTAATATCATGCGTAAGCTCCTGAGAAAGGAGGACGTTGTCACTTATGCATCTGCCCTTAACAAAACCAGTTTGATTTAATGATATAATTTTAGGAAGTAAATTAGCCAATCTACTAGCAATGATTTTAGAGTTTAATTTATTCAGAAATGTACAAAAGCTAATAGGTCTAAAATCAGTCCAAACATCAGCACCCTCTTTCTTCGGAATAAGAACAATATTAGTGGAAGAAAAAAATTTAAGATACGGGTTACCTCCAAAAAAATCTTGTACCGCATTAATAACACACCCTTAACAGTCTCCCAAGACTTTTGAAAAAACTTGGTAGTGAAACCATCAGGACCCGCAGTAGCCTCTCCATTCATATCTGTCAAAACATTAAAAATTTCAGTCTCATTTGGCAGTTGGAAAAGATAATAATTATCATCATCTTTAATCAGATTAGGAATCAACTCAGAATTAACAATAGGGATAATATTATCATTGCACTTAAACATATTAACAAAAAAATCCACCCCCGACTTACAAATTAACCCATCTTTTTTCACAATTCTATGAATTTGACTTTTAGTTTTATTTTTATTAGAGCTTGAAAAAATTTGGTGTTTCTGTCTCCCTCAATGACAAACTTAGCATTCGAATTTTGTTTCCAATAGGCTTCTTCTTGGCATTTAAGATTACATAAAACATTTTTGGCAAGGTTTAAATTCACACTATTTTGGTTCAAATAAAAATGGGATAGATATGTTGCATAGTGTCCTTATTTTTTTGTTAAATATTTTAGTCTTATGTTTTACAGTCCAATACATGTTAGCCTTCCTAAAAGAAGTCAAAAACAAGGGTATGAAAGCTTTAATTTCTAAGTATTTTATTATTTGATTAATCAATGATTATTTAAGTTGAATAACATTTTTTTTTTATAAAAGATGTGTTGTGAGGTTTATTTTATCAACTTTAGGGCTAAACTAATAGCCTTGTAAGTTTGGGTTACCCAACAATTATTTATTTACTTAAATTTGATTATTGGTTGCTAATGTTTAATTAATTTAATTTATTAATAATTTAATAATTTCATTTCATTTATTTATTTGTGACCTTATTACAATGGGCATGATGACCAAGATCTCTTTAGAATACATAGCCTTGTAGCTTGAGGCATGCAAGCCTAAAAATTTTATTGATGGAGTATATATTGAAATTATTGTTATTTATTTGATTTAATTTATTACGTTAATGGTTTACTAAATTTTTTGATGATTTATTAAATTATTTAATGAATTAGGTTTGATCAATTATTAAATTTTTATTTATAATCAAGCCTAGAAGTTTTATAAAATTTTAAATACTAAACCCAATTATGAGTTTAATGTCTTTGAATTGGTCATATATTAAATGAATTAGATTTGACTAAATTTTAACTTTTTGATTTACATAGAATTTAAGAAATTTTATCATTTTTCTCAATATTAGACATTATTAAGAGTTCATTGCCTTTGAGTTTGTGTCAATTAATTTTTTTTTTTGTAATTAGTCATAATTTTACAAGTTCAGTACTTTTTAATTAATTAATTAATTCAAGTAATTATGGGATTTCATAGCATTTTTATATGCACGTTCATTCTCTCTCTCCTCAACCCTAGCGCCGCTTGAGTGATTTAGGGTTTCTGCCTCCTTCGTTTTCTCGGCCGATCTCTCTTGCTGATCCGTGGAGCTTTCGTGTGATTTTTCAAAAGATCGTTGCCTACTGGGGTGCTTTGTTGTATTTGGCCCTTCTTGGGCCTAAGAGCTATGGTGGGGGATGCTTCCTTCTCGGCTTGGGGGAACGTTTCTTCGAAACTCAAGTTCAAAACAAAGGGTTTTTTAATATTGATGCTAATACGACCTCTCCGTCTAAATCTAGATCTTTTAAAGATGTGCTTGCCGGTTCTGCAGGTGATATCGTTTCATCTCTTACTACTTCGACCTTTAATGGAGTTCCTGCTATTTTAATTTCTTATGATGAAGTTCTTAAGCTTGCTTCTCCTTTTTGGTATACCCTTGTCGGTAAATTTGGTGTTCGATGGCCAAACCTTGATGCTATCCGATCTTTTTTTGGTAATCTGAAACTTATGGGTTTTTTTTCTGTTGGTTTACTAGATTCTAAGCATGTTGCGATCCAACTTTCGAATGATTTGGATTACAGTCGGGTTTTTGTGAGAAGATCTTATTTTATTTTGAATTGCCAAAGGCGTATCTTAAAGTGGACGCCATTTTTTGATGTTAAGGAGGAATCACCGATAGTTCCGATCTGGATATCTTTTCCTAATTTAAGATTGCATTTTTTCAATCCTACGATTTTACACGCCTTAGGATCTATCTTTGGTAACCCCTTGCAAATGGACCAAGCCACTGCTTCTAGAACTAGACCGTCGGTTGCTAGGGTTCTTTTTGAAGTGGATATTACTAAAAAACATGCTAAGGAAGTTTGGGTTGGGTCTAAGACGTTAGGTTATTTACAAAAAGTTGAGTTTGAAAAAATTCCTGATTTTTGCACTCATTGTAAAGCTCACGGGCACTCTATAGCTGAATGTTTCAAGCTGTATCCGGAATTGAAGAAAATTCCCAACAAATCAACAGGATTGGTGGAAGAAAATGGACCGGCTATAGATAGACCGGAAACTGCCACCACGGTGACAAATGAGGAAGTCCAAACCAATGTTGAGAAGGATGGAAATGTTTTACTAGTCGACTCCAATACGATGCCTAAGGAGAATGTGGTAACTCCTACTATCTCAGCTGGTATTCCTTTAAATCTTGATGATAAATTGACTGATGAAAATAGTGTTTTGCCTGATATTTTTATTTATGTCGACTCTATGCTTAATAACTCTTGCTCACCTCTTACTCTGGTTAATACCGAATACAAGGAAACTGATTCTATTACTGAGAACAGGGAAAATGCAGTGAACAAGGAAACTGAATCTGTTGAGGAGCATGAAGAGGGGGAATACTTGCCTGAACAACTTTTGACGAATTTGATAGATAAGATGGTCAGTAAGGGTAATAGTATAGTTATTACTACTGATGTATTATGAATAAGGGAAAGCAAATTGAGGAAGATTGGATTTCTAAATACCAAAAGAAAAAAAAAAAGAAAAATAACAAAGTTACTCTACTAGAAACTCCTCGTTCGACGAGGGCTCAAACTTATAACAAAACTTCTAATGATTAATAAGCTTTTGTGGAATGTTAGAAGTATTGGTGGTTCTGATTCAAAAAACAGGGTGAGGAATTTATGTCGTGTTCACAACATTTCTTTTTTGATTCTTCTTGAGCCTTTTATTTCTTCGGATAAAAGGATTTCTACTGTTTCTAGTTTGGGTTTCCCTTGTAGTTTCTCTAATTGCTCTAATAAAATATGGATCATGTGGAAAAATTATTTTAATGTTTTGGTCATTTCTGATTTGCATCAAGTGGTGAATGTTGCTATCTCGTATAATCGTTTCAAGTTTTATGCTTCTTTTGTCTATGTTGCATCTACTAGACATGGCCGTTACCCTTTATGGGATTGTTTAAATGATTTTGCTCATATTATTGATGGTCCGTGGTGTGTTGGGGCTGACTTTAATATCATCTCTCATGCTAATGAAAGACGGGGAGGTAACCCTCCTAATATGAATGCCATGGATGATTTTAATCACATGATATCTTCTAACAATTTAACTGATATTGGTTTTTCTGGTAGTTCCTTTACTTGGAGTAGAAATAATTTGTGGCAAATATTGGATAGGTTTCTTTTCAATAATGATTGGATTGGCAATTTCAACATGACTCATGTGCAACATTTAAGTAGAACTCTGTCTGATCATGCTCCCTTACTTTTGACCATTTCTGACAGCAGTCTGACGGGTCCTAATGCTTTTAGATTTCAAAATATGTGGCTTAAGCATGATAATTTTATTAGTTCTATGTCTGATAATTGGAATGCTTTTGTTTTCCCTGACAATAACATCTGTGGCATGGCTAGACTTTGGGCTAAATTAAGTAGACTTAAACAACTTTTAAGATGGTGGAATAAACATGTCTTCAAAAATATTTTTGAAAATATTAAAGAGGCTGAACATAAAGTTTTAGTTGCCGAAGATTCTTACCTGAATAATCCTTCGCTGGAAAATCAAACTATTCTTGATAATTGTAAGATTTCCCTTTTTAATTTGCAAAATCAGGAAGAAATTTTTTGGAAACAAAAGGCTTCTTCTGCTATTTTATTGGAGGGTGATAGAAACACTGCTTTTTTCCATGCGTTAGCTAATAAAAATAGAATTAAAACCAATATTTATCAATTAGTTGATGAGAATGGTTTGGTGTATGATAATGTTGAGACTATTTCTAGTTCAGGTGTGGATTATTTCAAGAATATTTTCAATTGTATTAAACCTATCACCCCCTTCATTACTACTAATGTCATACCGAATCTGCTGAATGATAATGATAATTTTTTCCTTACTCAAATTCCCTCTGAGGAGGAAATTTCTAGCACTATTAAAGGCATGAATGAGGAGTCGGTGGCTGGTCCGGATGGGTTTACTACTAAATTTTTTGTTAAAACCTGGGATATCATTAAATCTGATGTTATTAATGCTGTGCATGAGTTTTTAAGCCTTACCCGAAAGCTTTCTCTTGTACTAACATTGTCCTTATTCCCAAGAAAGAGAATACTACTTTTTGGAATGATTTTAGACCGATAAGTCTCTGTAAATTTTTTAACAAACTTGTGGCAAAAATTATTGCTTCTAGATTATCTTCTATTCTTCCTAGAATTATTTCCTCTAATCAAAACTGGTTTTGTTAAAGGGAGGAGTATTTTTGATAATATTTTATTAGCTCAAGAACTTGTGCATGATATTAACATTAAGAGTCGTGGTGGTAATATCCTTTTTAAACTTGATATTACTAAAACTTATGATAATTTAAACTGGGATTTTTTGTATAATGTATTGAATCTTTTTGGTTTCAATCAGTCTTTTATTCAACTTATTAAGCACATCATTGATAACTGTTTCTTTTCTATTATCATAAATGGTAGAAACCATGGTTTTTTTTAAAATCCAGTAATGGGCTTTGGCAAGGTGATCCTTTATCCCCTTCTCTTTTTATTATTGCGACGGAGTATATGTCTAGAGGTTTGGATCAACTTTATAGAAGATTTCCTAATCTCAATTTTCGTACTGCTGGAGGATTTCCTATCTCTCATCTTAGCTTTGCGGATGATTTCATTATCTTTTCTAACGCTTCTATTAGAAATGTGAAATTTTTGGTTAAATTTTTGGATGATTTCCAGGATGCTAGTGGTCTTGCTATTAACAGGGATAAACGTAATTTTATCACTGGTAAGTTGATTAGTACTATCCATTCTAACAAGATTAAATGGGTTTGTGGGTTCAATCCTGCTAACTTGCCCATCAAATACCTTGGCACGCCTCTTTATAAAGGTAGAAAGAAGATTATGCTCTTTGAGAATATTTTCACTATTTTTCAAAAAAAATTCATGCATTGGTCGTCTAAATTTATCTCGTTTGGTGGTAGGTTAACTTTAATTAAAAGTGTTTTAAATTCCATACCTATCTTTATTTTTCATACTTTAAATCCTCCTGCTAATGTATGTAATAGATTGGAGATTCTGATTAACAAGTTTTTCTGGGGTTCCTCTTACAACAACTCTGGCATTAGATGGGCTAAATGGTTTAAGCTTTGTGGTGTTTATAAGGAAGGAGCTCTTGTCTGTAAGTCTATTTCTGATTTGGTTAAAGGTTTTTATCATAAGCTCTGGTTTAAGTTTCGTTCTAATATTAGTCTTTGGTCTCAATTCATGTTAACTAAAAATTGTAAAGGTTTGCACCATTTAAATGCACAGTATAAGAACACTGACTCTGTGGTGTGGAAAAGGATTTGTAAAATTAAAGAGGTAGCTGAGTTAAACATCCAATGGGGTCTTGGGAATGGGGATGTTGCTTTCTGGTAGGACGACTGGTTGGGTTTTGCTTCCATTGACAGAATTCTGTTACTCTGGAGAATGTTAAGGTGAATGCTTTCTTAGTTAATGAGGAGTGGAATACTGATAGACTGCGTTAGGTTATCCCTTATGAGGTGGTTGCTTTGATTTTAAAAATCCCATTACAATTACACGTTAAAGATAAAATTCTTTTTAAAATTACTGCCAATGGTAAGTTTAGCTTCAAAAGGCTTTGGGAGCTCCTTAGACATAAAGAGGAGGTTAATCATATTTATAAAGCTTTGTGGCATAACACTATTCCTGTTTCCTATTCTTTACTTACTTGGAGATGCCTTAAGGGGTATTTGCCTGTGGATACTAGATTATGGAACAAGGGTTTTTATATTGTTTCTAAATGTCAGTGTAGTGCTAACCTTGAGAGTATTTATCACATTTTTATCAATAGTTTGATTGCTCAAAAAGTGTGGAATCACTTCAGCACTTTGGCTGGGGTGGCTGTGGTTGCTAATCACGGTGAATTAAAGGATACACTTACCTTATGGTTTACTAAAGGTAAGGGCCATATTCTTAATCTTATACCCATCTTGATTATTTGGTATTTGTGGAAAGCTAGAAATGAGTCCAAACATGAGGGGATAAAAATGCATGAAAACCAGATTATTGCTAATATTAGGAACAAATTGTTACAGTTAATTTCTGTTAATCTGATTTCTTGCAAGAATTTTAAACATTGTAATGCTTTAGCTGATTACCTGGGGTTAAATGCTGCTGCTAATGTTGAGGTGAGTAGAGTTCGTATTATTAATTGGGTGAAACCCAATTTCCCCTTTGTGAAGTTAAATAATGATGGTTCGGTTGGTATCAATTGTGTGGGTATTGTGGGGATTATTCGGGATCATCTTGGTAATCCTCTGGATTTGTTTTCTGGCCCTTTGGCTGTTTGCTCTGTTATGTCTGCTAAGCTCTGAGTTTGAGTATGGGCTTGAAAGATGTTTAAATCTGGGTTTTCATCATGTTAATATTGAAGTTGATGCCACTTGATGTTATTAATGCTATTTCTGAGAAGTAATGATGGCAACCCTCAGGATTTCCTACAACTATTAGAAAAAATTAAGATAATGATGAAGTGAGTCTCGCTACTTTTATTTCTCATAATTACCGTGAAAGGGAACGCGTTGTGGCTGATTGGTTAGCTAAGTATGGGGCTCAAAGTTTCTATTCTTCAGAAATCCTATCTTTATTAATTGGGCCTTTCTCCTCTTAAAAGGGCATGATTCTGTTAGATAAAGTTGTTTTTCCCTTATTATTCGGCATGGTTAATTTGAATTTTTTGGTGTATGGGGAGCCAGATAGGTTCTGTCTGGCTTCAATTTTTTCTGGGCACTTGGATTTTTTCGCCCCTGGGGTTGTCGGATGGTGTAGGGCAGCATTCTTTTTCAGGAGTTTTGGTTTGTTGTTTCTTTCTTATGTTTCCTGTTTATTTTCGGTGATGAAATGACTTTCTGGGGTATTTTTAAGAGCTGCAATGGTAAGGTGTACATGCCTTTGGTGAACAACTGGGCTAGGGATGATATTTTGGCAAAGTTTTTTTGGATTAATATGGATATCCTACTGTCCATGGGGGCATTCTTCAAGGGGTTTTTAGGTTGGTTTTCTTTTTTTGTTTATAAGTTGTGTTTCTAAACGCATTTTTTGGAAGAGGTTTTTTGCGGGTTCTTTTGCTTCGGTGCTCAAATTGTCACAACTGCAATCTAACTCTCGGTTAGAATTTTTTGTGTGCATTTATATTTGTTATTCTGTCTTTGCAGGAAGTGTATGCTGACGAGAGAATTTTTTCACCTTCCAGTTTTTGGGTTCTGCTGACTTGCAGACCAGTACTAAATTTTGCCTATATTGTAATGGTAGAAAAAGGATCCACTGGCTCGTAGGACTTATTTTTCTTTTTGATTGTAGCTCGTATGAGCGTAGAGAGCTGGAGGATCCTTCTAAGGACCTTGTAACTGATTTTTACAATAACGCGTAGGCCCGCTAGTGGGTTTCTACTAAAAAACAAAAAAAATAATTAGGAGATTTCCTATTTTTGTACAAATTCAATTCCAAACCTCTTTAAATTTACCCCAAATGTCACTGCTAACCCCTAGGGATAATTACAAGTATTTAAAATTTATTTTAAAATTTTAGTTCTTTTTAATTATTTAATTTAATTAGTTAAATGATTTTTTATATTTTTAAATTAATTTTTATTTTGAATAATTTTAAGGGGCTTTTATTTTTTCTCTGTTAAGCTTTTAATTCAGAGCATCATGAAACTTATATTATATTTTTTGGATTTATTTTGAATTTTTATGAATTAACAAAAATCCTAGTTCATATATATATATATAATTTGGGTTATCTAATTGGCAGACCAAAGGAACTCCAAATAGAAAAAAATTTAAAATACATGTTCATTCAATCATTTGCTTCAGGCTCGCTGAATTTGCATTTATCAATGTTTCCCTCCTTAAAGTAAATACATTTACACCTTAGGGAATATATTTTTGGACAATCAAATTATTGGATTGGGTTGACATCATTGGATTTGTAACCCTTAAATAAAATACAATAAACTCACCAATGCATAAAACCTAATTCTCTAGGGATTTTTGTGGCTGAATTTTCTAAGTCATAGATCAGATATTGACCTATGAACTTGATTAGATCAATTGAATCCCTTATAGATTTTCAAATTGACATAGAAATTTTTGTGTATGTACAATATATGCCCAAGAATCATCCATATCAGTTTCACTCATAAAAAAAAAAATTTAGGACACTTATCCCCATAACTCGAGGCAGTCCAACCTAAAAATTTCAAAGACAAGAATGTTGACTATTTATTTAACGTTTATTTACTTAAATTTTAATGATTTATTGATTTTTCATATTTAATGAATATTTTAATGCATTTAACATTGGATATATTTCTTGATTTTTTTTATTTACTAAAGTTTCTAGAGTTTTTATATTTTTCATAAATATAATACCTAAAGGTGAGTTTAATAACTTTGAGCTTTCTGAATTTAAATTTTTCTATAATTAGTTAAGAATTTTACAAGTTTGATGCATTTTAAATATTAAGTTTGATCCAAATTTTGACTTTTTGATTATAGTGAATTTTTGAAGTTTTTATGTTTTTAGAAATATTAGACCAGAGTTGAGTTCAATGTCTTTGAGTTTGCTCAATTTGATTTATTTGGTAATTAGTTATAAATTTTTTAAGTTTAGTGAATAAAATATTTATTTAATTGTTTAATTACTAGTATTTTCTTATTTTTATACCAAATCAACTCTAAACTTCTTGAAAATTTTTCCAAATATTATAAACGACATCTAGGGATTATTTCAATTATTTTAAATTTATTTAGTATTTTTAATACATTTTTAAATTTTTATGTTAATTTATTTTAAATTTCTTTTAATTGTTAAATTAATTTTTATTTTGAGTAAGTTTTGTAGTATGTTTATTTTTCATATGTTAAGATTTTAATTTTTAGAATTTTGATATATTATATGTAATTTTTTAGATTTAAAATAAATTTATTATGAATTTTTAAAAATCATTAATCAATTTTGTACATGAAACTTGGGTTTACTAAATGACAGAACAAATGACTCCAAATTCAATGTTTTTTAAGCATTAATACATGTATACATGCACTTTAAACCAATTGAATTTGAGCTCATAAAAGCCTCCCAAGATTGAGATATCAATCACCAAACCTAAATGCATCTATAGCTTTGGTGATTTGTTTTAGGATATAGACTCAATGGATTGAAGTATAATCAGTGGGTAACTAACCCTTTAAAATAACATTGCAATCACGCCAATTATAAACCACAAATTCTCTATGAATTCTTGGATATGAATTTTCAAAATTTATAGGTCAAATGATGGCTCATAGACTTGGAAAAAGTTCTTAAACACTTACCATTGGGTTAAATATTTTTAGGAGATGTGTTAAACATATCTTAGAAACATCCCCTTCAATTGGCTCCCATGGTGACCTATATATTGTGGGTAATTCAAGAAATAAATGAGGGGTTTTTCTAGAATTATTATTAATGCTATAGAGCATTACCTAAGACCATAGAGTTTTGATAGTACTCCTTAAGATAAATCCATAAATCCTAATAACATGTAATTTGGACAAGTAGAATAGGAGATATGAATTTTTAAAGTTCTATTAATTTTTAATGAATTATTTAAATCCTATTTACCTAGTCAGCTTCCTTTCCATGTGACATACTCTGATTGGTCAACCGATCATTAGTGCACTTATGATATTCATGTACTTTAATTGGGAGCCATTAGATCAAGAGTACATGATTTAGATTCAAAGGATTGAAATTGCAGAATGGTCAAACATAATTAGATACGATAGAATTAGGACCATTATTTGAAATTAATGGTCCAGATTTTGTCTTCAACCTCCTTGTCATTTTACTGACCGTAGGCAAATTCTAGCAAGATCTTGATGATTAGATGGATATATTTGGATAAAATTTCACATAAAGCATTAGTAATATAAGAACATTCATTGTAACGGTCTAATTCATCTAGATTGAATTAATTTTTCACACTTGTCTGGCCTTATCTAGGATGAATCTTGGAAATGGAAGATTACCTAAAAGAATGTTCCAATTACCCCTAACTTTTGGCTTAATCATTGGATCTCTGAAATGTTCTTTCTCAAAGAGTCTCAATTTGAGGTTGAATGGAATGGAAGGTCCACTTTTACATTGAAAAGATAACCAGAGCTCACTTAAAACCTCTTGAGGATCTCACACAGATGACTGAGAAGTAGAGGGAAGGAAGCTATTAAACTCAAGAAACTAAACAAAATGAGAAGTCAAACCCTTGTTTAGGGAAAAATTAGGTTATTTATAGACATTAAAAATGCACTTAGATAAGATTTTATCTTTATTCAGGCTTCCTTAGGCTACTGGGTCAAGTAAGGGAGGCTTTATAGGTTTCAAGGAAGAGTTCAAGAAACTTTAAGCGCTTCAATTTAGATGGGTTGCAAGGGCTGACTCGACCCGTGAGTCACATGCTAAATTTTTTTTAAGGTGATGGCTAAACCCCACCACAATGAGGGAAGCTTAGGTAGCAGAAAACTTGAAATATTTCAAAACTCAATTCAGGTGACACCTAGGCTCAGGTTGACTAGTCATGCATGCAATATAGATTTAGGTGCTTTAAGTGACTTTGGGCAAACTTGATGTGTCAACTCAGATCAACCCAATGGTTGGACTAACTAGGACAGATGTATTAAGTCACATGGAATGCAATGAAAGTGCCAACTTAGGTCAATTAAGTCTAGGTTTAGATTGAGTCCATGTAATGGTGATTTTGACCACTTTGGAAAAGCGAAGTGGCTAACCCAAGTTGATACAATGCATGAGTCATCGAGGGTTAGCTTTTAGGGATTCTATGGATAGTTGTATAGGCTTAAATGAGTTTAAACAGGCCTTGGCCAATGAATATACAAAGGATTTCAATGTATGCATTCTTGGTCAACCTTGGTTAACTTGGTCAACTAAATTGACCCATACCCATGGGTTGAGGTTTGGCACATCAAACTACTCCAAATAAAGTTTTAAGTTTATTGGATGAATTGCTATGGCTTAGTAAAGTGTTTTTTATGGAAAATACAAGTTTAACAAATAATGATGCATTTGGTCAATCTAGATTGACTTGGTCAATTAGGTCAACCAATGAGCTAAGGTTAGGTTCAAATCATTCTAAATGATGTATTGCACATATTGGAAGTGGTTTCATGCAATAGCAATGTTCAAATGCATGAGATGTAGATTTAGGTTTCAATGTCACCATACATCAGCCTAGGTTTAGTTAATCAACCAAGGTTAATCACAGCTTGTGTTTTGGTTAACGCATCTCAAATGGTATCTTGAACATATTTGTAGAAGGTTGCATAACATAATTTGATTGAGCTATATTGAAGTTTAGGATAAATTCAATTTCCAAAGTATTGGATTTTAGGGTTTTATGGCCAACCATGGTCAACCAAGATTTAATGTTAGTATAATACATTATGGAAATGATTATGATCCTGATAAATAGGTTTGGAGAGGCCTCCAAGGACAAATTACAATATAATATGTTCAGTGGTATATGCTATAAATATATAAAGGTTTTACAGCCCATATAAATGCTTAAAGTTTTAGGGGTTAGGGATCTTGAAATGCCATCAAACTTATGTGGTTGACCTTAGGTGCTTATCTAAACAATATACAAGTGATAGAGTAGAAATCCAAATTTTTTTAGTTAGGTTTCAAGGTAAAAACAATTTCTCCAAAAATAGGTTATAGATAAAGTGTTTTTGGGTTTAGTTCTGACACTAGATTCGTGAGCAATGATTTGATTAATGAATTTAGTCACTGGATTAGATTTAAATTTAGTTTAAACAATGCTTTGAGGAAAAGTTTTATTTTTAAATGCTCAGATCACTAACAATCAATGATGATTTTCAGTGATTGAATAGGAGATCAGGTGACAATCAATGGTGATTATGTACGTATGGATTTCGATGTTAAATTTTGGTGTTATTTGAATATGATCATTGAATGTCAATGATTGAAGGGAGATTTTATTTTTTAATGATCATTTCACTAATAATTATTTTGTTATTGATAAGTGATTGATCTGGTGATCAAATGATAGTCAAGGGTGACTATCAAGTGATGGTTTTAGTGCTATTGAATAAGGTAATATGCCAATGCATATTTTAGATTATGATTTTGAGTTTGGAGTGTAGTTTAATAATTTATTCCTAGATAATTTTGTTTGATAAAAGGAATTGACCTCATTCAAAAATGATGTCATAAATGGACCCCCAATAGGTGTGTTGAACTTGAAAAGTAAATAAAACGTGTTGGTGTTCACCGAACCGATCAACTCAATCTTAAAGATTGTTTGATATTTAGATTTGACTATGGATGGGGTTATACTTGACTAGAATAGTGTCTCCTAGATAAGTAGAAAGAAATATAGATGGGATAACATCTCCCAAATAGATGGATTTGTACTTGACTTGGATAATGTCTCCTAGATAAGTGGAAGGAAATATGGATAGGATAATGTCTACCAAAATAGATCTCCTAGATAAGTAAAAGAAAATATGATTAGGATATTATCTACCAAATAAATGGATTTATACTTGACTAGGACAGCATCTTCTTGACAAGTGGATATAAATCTGTATGAGATAGTATACCCCCCCC